>NC_081212.1:26108015-26258015 GCF_902713425.1 Acipenser ruthenus | reverse complement strand
ACTCCAAGCTTAACCACCCTGCCTCTTCTGCTTAAAGCATTCAAGTTGCCCTCTTCTGCAAATATATATGGTAAACGTGGTGGGCCTCTCCACAGTCTGAAACATCAGTGGTGTGGAGTATAATTCTATAATCTACTACATATATTATTATTATACACGACCACACGACCAAAGAACAGAGAGACTGCCTTATTCAGAGAAGGAGAGTGAAAAAAACAAAGAGGGAAGTTTAAAAAAGTTGGGGTTTTCAAATTTTGTAAAGCGGTGTTCTCAGGACTGAGAGGAGGCGTGTCTAGCTGCACTTTACCTGCTTTACAGAATTCGTTCGTCTGTTTTAAAACGACATGCACTCGATCTGAATTGCAACACAAAGACCACGGACAGCAGAAA
Organism: Acipenser ruthenus; assembly: GCF_902713425.1. Classification (NCBI taxonomy): domain Eukaryota; kingdom Metazoa; phylum Chordata; class Actinopteri; order Acipenseriformes; family Acipenseridae; genus Acipenser; species Acipenser ruthenus. The sequence goes on along the minus strand of NC_081212.1, from coordinate 26,257,625 downwards.
GGTAGGAAACTATTTCATCTGTTACGGAGTAAAAACGTGCTTCAGAAAGTGAAGCGCCCTGCAGAAGTGTGGCGTGACCAGTGTGACATGCGACTGTCGGGGGGGTCGTTGCTTCTTTATTTTCTTCCCAAATGCTGGCTGGTCCGATTTTTGCATAAACCATAGGTCATTGGCAGTTGCTGTTTGGTTAGTGTGACACTTTGACCTGTGACACAAATCTCCGGAGCCCAGTGTATTAGCTGGTTGTACAATGCCGCGTCTTCAGGAGACAATGGCTATCCCACACAGCACCTCGCAGCTTCAACTCGATCAGTAACCCCACAAGACCTCTTGTGTCACCGAACCCATTCCGATTCGTCCCATTTTCTTTAAAAGCAAAGGGGTTGACATTGTTCAATCAATTGGTAATCCGGTTAATCGATCATTATTACCATCGGGTCTCATTCTGGGGACAATGACGCCAGGGCAAAGTTCAGTGGAATGGCGTGCAAGTGTTGTAAGTGCTGAAAACAAAAGCACCGTAATTAAACAAAGGTCGCTCAATGTGACCGGGCTTGTATTTTCATGAACTAATCTACTGGGAATCTCTTTTACGCGCATCCATTCTTCGTTCTGCTGTGTTACTTTGGGTTTTTTTTTTTTTTTTTTTTTGGTTAGTCTGATTTGTAACGAATACATTCGCTTTTTTTTGCTTAATGTAAGTATAATGCCATATCACTTATTGGGATGTCATGGTGATCGGACTGTAGTTATAGTCAAACTGTGCAGAACATCGGACAGTTTTATTGTATACATTTATTGCGTCTTATTACATATTTACTGGTTTCTTTATAAGTTGCCCATGTTCATTGCCTGCGTTTGTACACTGCCACTAATCTGGCTATACCGAGAATATATATATATATATATATATATATATATATATATATATATATATATATATATATATATATATATATATATATATATATATATATATATATATATATATATATATATATATATATATATATATATATATATAGACACACACACCTTTTAATTGTATTTCATATATGCTTTAAATCACCATGGCCAAAGTCTCTTAATTGTACTTATTTAACTGACACAGAATATTACATTACATTATAATAACAGTATAGCCTAGTCCACGTTCTTGCACGGGTCATCAGTGCATTCACCTTGGTGTTAGAGGCGAAAGAAATAACAGGGAAGTTTAACTGTGATCATCAGCCTACTCCCGAAGCAAGGGGAGAGAGAGAAAATATAGAGCGGCGCGTCTGCAGGGTGGTGATTGTGATATGCAAGACAAATGAGGGATATTATAAATACACCCTCACAAGGACACACAACACTCATGCCTCGGTCTTCCAACCTTCCGGTTTTGTTTTTAATTGCTACTGAAACGTGTTTCCTTTTTGGTAATTGTTTCGCTAAAGAGAGATGTACATTTTTAAATTATAGATTAATGATTTTATTAGAAATCTCTCTCTCTCTCTCTCTCTCTCTCTCTCTCTCTCTCTCTCTCTCTCTCTCTCTCTCTCTCTCTCTCTCTCTCTCTCTCTCTCTCTCTCTCTCTCTCTCTCTCTCGCTCTGCTGCCGCAGCTGTGCTGTCGCTGTATTATTTTTTTTCGGAAGCCATTTTGTAGCCTATTACACTAAACATAGCACTCACTCTATGTGCCATCAGTGAATTTTCATTGGCGACGTGTAAACATTTTTTTTTTTTTTTTTTTTTTTGCAATTGCAGATTTCAAGTTAGCTATACTATTTTATAAGTAACTTGAACTCTCCAACCTATATGAGAACAATTAAGCAAAATAGTTCAATGAAGGGTTTAGTAAAGTAATTGAGATTTCAGTTGCAATGCAGAAGGCGCAGGGGTCCCCAGGACCGGGGTTGGGAAGCCCTGCCATAGTGTCTGCCCCCGACTCCTCCGCAGAGCAGCAGAAGCGGTTGCTGGCTGCAACGTGAGGGAAATACCTTCATATGGAGAAGCAGGTGCACGGTGGAGGCTGTGCATTTAAACATAGCAAGTCAAAAACTGCAATTAGGAGACTGCTGAGCAGAGAAACAAGCCAAATCCTCGATATATAGTGTGTGTGTGTGTGTGTGTGTGTGTGTGCGCGTGTGTGCGTGTTAATTGCAATTGTACAGAGAAAATGCTTATAAAACGTATTATTATTATTATTATTATTATTATTATTATTATTATTATTATTATTATTATTATTATTATTATTAATAATAATAATAGATGACGATGAGGGTGATACTACTACTACTACAATAATAATAATAATAATAATAATAATAATAATAATAATAATAATAATAATAATAATAATAATACATGTTGGTAACCTAGTTATCCTTACAGTTAACATTATAAATCCGATCCTTTCAGATTCATTAATACCGGCCTTTTCATAAACAACGCTCTTACACAATCCACAATTCCAACTCATGATAAACTGAACTATAAGTTTGTGTTTGACACCTTCCCCTTACGAATTCCAGCCCAATCACAGCGACAAAATATGTTTTCAAAGAGGGATAATATACGAGCCCCCAATGCGTACCAAAAACCTTTAATGGAAATAATAAGTCATATCCAGTCTAATTGCAAAATCATCTTGCAGAACAACAACAATATAAGAAGAGGAAGAAGAAGGAGGAGGAGGAAGAGAAGAAGAAGAAGAAGAAGAAGAAGAAGAAGAAGAAGAAGAAGAAGAAGAAGAAGAAGATCAAGAAGGAGGAGGAGAATGTCTGTAGTAAATATGCTCCAGATGTTTAGCCAACAGTCTGGGCTGTGTTATTTTTTAAAAGCAGCCTCTCAATTCAAAGTTTTTTATAAGCAGTACATTGTGTGTGACAGGACAAGAAACAAAAAAGTGTTCTGTGCAAGAAATATAGAATATAGTTACATAAATAAAGTAGCTTCCATCATTACATTTCCATTATGGATAATAATAATAATAATAATAATAATAATAATAATAATAATAATAATAATAATAATAATAATAATACATTTGCTTAACAAAACGCTAATAATTTGGTTATGAGAGCTATTTTCTAATCCGTTCATGAATGTTTACATTTACTCTTCCCAAATGAAATAGGCTGGTTTAGAGGCCTCCTTCTCTCCCTCTCCGTTTCTATATCTGTGCAGTCTTCAAACTTCATATTATTATTATTATTAGTAGTAGTAGTAGTAGTAGCAGTAGTAGTCGTAGTAGTATTAATAATTAAAAGTACGGTATAGAAGTTTCCTATGCAGTGGAATTCTGTGGATCCTAATATAGATCAAACACGCACTCCTTCAAGAACTCAATTAGTCGGGCTGTTAAGCCGCTGTTCTGTATAAGCCGGTTAGCAAACACAAAGGGGGTCTCAGAGTCCTTTAAATAATAGCCGTATCATTATCTGCTTTACATCGAGTAAGAAAAATAAAAATAAAATCAATCTATATCGATGGGTCATGACGGATTTAGATGCCATTATTTCTATGATATGTTGCAAGCATGTAAGAATTAGAAGGGATGGTAAACTATAGGTAGCTCGCAAAATCCAACACGCACAATGCATGGATATATATATATATATACCCCGCCTTCCTGTAATCAGCTCAGATTCATTAAGGATGAATGGCTTGTAATGTTAACGAGGCAAGGCGAGTATCATATGCGTTTACAGCGAGTAGCTGCCCCTCATTAACCCGCTCATTGCCGCACCTGTTTGCACTGGGGGGGGGGGGGGGGGGGGGGGGGTATACCTGTCGCCTAGCTCTGTGACGTGCTGCGCAGCGAAAGCGCAGGCGTTTACACTTAAATCAAACATTGACCCTTTGTTTTCAAAGAGGTTCGAGTCTGCCGTTAACACCGCGCCCAGTGTCTTAACAGCACACGGTACTGTTTGTTTTTTTACCCCTTTACCAATTGAATGATCAGAAGTGATGTTTTTTCGCTGTTGGCTAAAGTTTCTTTTTTTGTCATTTTAGGGACCAAAAACTACCTAAACAATGTGCCAAGTTTACAACATTCAGAAGAGCGAGAGAGGCACCGCTCATTCCTTCTATCTAAAAAAAAAAAAAATACAGTCTGTGAAGCACCACTTCAAATCAAGGAACTAAATCCATAATTATTTGAAACCGTTTGCTTTGTTTAATTATGTCTTATTTTAGGAACGACCCTTCCCAAAAAGATATATTCACAATATTTTGTACAGGCCATAGTTGTGTGCCGAGCTTTTGCCCCCATGTGCATGCGTTGTTGTATTGCTTTATTAAAACACATTTCATCTTTGGGAATTAAATCCATGTTTGCACAGCTGTACATGTAAGAAATTAATGCATGGTTTCTTCAGTGTCTATTGTTAGTTTCGCGTGGTTTCTATTTTGTTTAGAAAGTAATGACACGGGCATTGTATTGTGTTGCGTAACCCACTCTTTGCTATATAATATAAGGCTCGATCTGAATTTGGAACTCCTTATCGTGGTTCTGTTGTGTCAAATGATTTCATTTGGAGCTCCTTGGGTTTATACGGTACACATGATTTAGGATTCTCGGTTTTTCATTAACAATCGGTTCTTAACAATTCCGTTACTAATAATGAAACATTTACAGCGTCAGTGATTTTATTTTGGTTTACAGATTATACACGTTTTCATTTTTTATTCAAACACATGGATTTTATGGATTACTCAGTTCTACTCGTCCATGTGTCTGTCTCTGTGTCATGCTAGTCCTGAATGTAAAAATTCAAGCAAATAAAAAAAAAAAAAACATTTGATGTAATCTGTGTTTGTGGCTTGTAAAGGGTAATTTACAGTGTTGTGATTCTAAAATACAATTTGATAATTTACAAACCCAAAACTGAGGACAACGCTACATTGAAATTAAAACAAATAAAACTCATGAATGTTATATTTCCTTTTCGAAATTCTAACAGTTATAAGCATTACATTGAGTTAGTAGGCTACATTATTGTATCTTTTAATCTATAATTGCATGTTGGTGGAATCAAACTATTACTAAAACAAGTAACAAGCAACTCAGACGCTATAAGTAATTAGAAGTTAAACATTCTGATTTTACTTTCCCCAAAAACGTGCGTATTATTGCATTTTGGTGTAAACACCTTTATAAATTCTGGGTGTGGAAACAAGCTGTAGATACAGGCTGACAGACAGGGGGGTACCTGGTCGCCTGTGTTAAAAACGTAACTCACCAGACATTAGCACTCTGACTTTAAACCAGAAATATCCTCAGCATGATGCTTGTTTAAAGTTTGTGGCCCTGGGGTGGATGGAGGGAGAAACAGAGGGACACAGAGACACAGAAATGCAGTCAATGAATGTATTTGTTTAATAATAAATATGAACTGCACAACGCACCTGTTAGCACAGGGAATTTCAGTGATAAAAAACACACAAACCCTCCCCCTAGCTTTCAGGTTAAAACCACGTGTTTACAACAAGATATTTGACCCCTTTCTCTTAAATAATGTATTTACATGAAGTAACTTTCTACGTTCAATATTGGTAGATTTTCCTTACCAGTCGTTAGCCATTGGTTTGAAAGTAAACTACAATTTACTCGGTTTCTAGTACAAGTTCTGGTCAATACAAAATAGTGTGTGTGTATCTCAGTGTGTGTGTGTGTGTGTGTGTGTGTGTGTGTGTGTGTGTGTGTGTGTGTGTGTGTGTGTAATAGTCTCACTATATCAAGCCTTGTCCTACATTTCCATTTTGATTTAGTTTAACAAACCAAACAGCAGTGATGTGTTCGCATTTCACTCAGTGTTATCGTTAAATGATTACACAGCCATAGGAGTCGAATGCAGTCCTAGGGTAGTCCTGGTACATTCTCCTATAAAGCCTTGGCACTAGGAATAACCGATGCCATAGCCAAGTCCCACAATGTCGAATGGAATTCCGATGTTGCAAAATGTGTCGATTCGCTGCATCTATTATCTAATGATAATCTCGATGTTCACAAGCTCTCATTAGACGAAATTCCTGGAAGCTCCGTATTTGACCTAGTTTATGCTGCTGCAGATTTTAAATCCAAACCATAATGCTCACCAAACAGGGCACCATCCCCCACTCCTTTCACCCATTCTACACAATCCAATCCCTTATTATCACGCAAGTTTATCCGTGCTAAATATTTAACAGCATTTTATTAAGTTATTTTTGACTTAGCCGCAAAAATACCCCATTAGTGAAATAGCATTAGAAGCAGATGACGTGTTGCCTATGTCCTGTTTGGTGTTTTTAATGTGATTACTATTATTTCCCGGATAAAATGAAATACTTTTCCTTCCAGCCAATCCCGTTTGCAGATATTCCTTAAAATAACAGCCAGCAAGATGCGAAGGGTGAGGGCGTCCCGCTTATTTAGCCTTGCTAATATGAGATGCTGTAACAAGTCAATAAAGAAGAGTTTAGCCAAAACCAAAGGGTGTCTTACTACAAAAAACAGCACCCAATATTGAATATACGCAAGAGAAAAGCAGTGCCACGTCACCGCCGCTCTTCACCACGCCAGCCTTGAATACATTTTTTTTTTATCACGATGCTGTAATGTAACTTTTTGACTACGGAAGGTTGACAAATAAAGTTGCTTGTGTTGTTCCCGTCATGCAGCTGTGAGGCATTCTAAACAACAATAATTGGCTTTTCTTATTATGCAAATTCGAGTCAGGTGAAACTAATAGAGCTGTCCTGCCATATTGCAATGCGATCTGAATGTGCTTGTTGCAGCCCGAGGCCCCACAATCACAGTCACTGTATACAGTACTCCTCCGGGCTGGTTAAGAGTCCCTCGTCCTTCTAATAAAAACACATCTCGTTTAGGCTACAGAAAAAATCCACCGTTTCCCAGTATTGGATACTATTTATTAAAAAGAGTGACTTCTAAAAAGAGTAACAGATTTCCACATACATAAATACGCTGTCACGTACATAGACGCACTCGGAGACAGTCAGTGCAGATCTTTGAGTATATGAAGGCATTTTATTACGGGTCTATAATTGCACATCATTAAACAGCATTATGTTCAATCCCGTATGAAACAAAGATGGTTTAAATTGTACACCAAAAAAAACCCAGGATGATATCCCCGATGCATAGCCTGCTAAATTGAAATGTCATTAAGTACATGTTGGATATAATTGTATAGGCAGATACAGGCGCAATCAGATGCACGGTGATATAGTGCGCTCAGATCTGCCAACGCGACCAGGTGAATCCTCACTGTGCACAGTACCCAGCGCTGCAAATCTCAATGACAAAATCATTCACTCCAGATCAGCGCCATCCACAGGACTCAGCGGGTAGTGTTATTGTTTTTCTGCAATGCCAATTTGATTGGCAGAATATTTGCCCATTTTTGAAAAATGGAGAAGTGGGAACCTACAACACAATGATCCGATACAGACAGACGTTAAAAGGACGCGTTTGTTTTCATGCATTTGTAATGTACGATTTCAGGAAATACTGTCATGACAAATAAAGACTGCCTACAGTATGTGCGTGGGTTTCTAGTGGTCTGCACCGCGCTACATGTGAAACGAGGGAGGCAGTTACTACAGTTCCGGGTCGTTTGCGTAAACGCTAGAAATTATTATTTAATGTGCATCAGCAGAATAACATGCCATTGTGTCTTCAGAAGCATTATTATCCCTAATCCTAATAAAATACATACCACCAGAAAACAAAATCTGCATAATAACAATAAGTACAATAATAAATCATTTTATTAATAATACAATGAGTAAACAATTGTCAATTGTGTTTCCACTCAAATGTACATTAAAAGGGGTGTGCTCATTACAATAACTGGATCTGCACGCATAGAAAATAACCATACAGAAAAAATGTATTTGCCACTAAGTCAGTGTGACTGTATTTAATATTCGCTTTCTTCTGTCTTTACCTGGCAATTCCTGATTTAAAACGGGGTTGCATTTGTTTTTATACGCCAGATCTGTACTTTGAAGTTACGTGGCTGTCTGTTGTTTGTTCTGTTGTATAAGTGTTGTATTACAATGTCATGCCTGCTATGTAGCCGATGGGACGGCGATGTGAAGGAGAAGCTAACATGTATACATTTACCTTGCCCGCGTGTGGGCCTGAAAACCAAATGTTTTAATGTTGTTCTTTCGCGGACACCGCGCACTTTGAAGTAATAGGCCCTAATCAGCCCTTTGCTGATGTACTATTCATATAAATAGTGGTCGTTAGTAGTAGTAGTATAGGGGAAGTTGTAAACACTAACATTATTATTGAATACAACAGCTGGGTTATCAAGCAATGCGTGCTATATAGGGCTTTTATTTGTGGTTACACAGCAGCGAATGAAACCGCTCGGTAATGACCGTCAGTTTTTAATTCCCGCACAAACAGTCCTTAATATAACCATTAAGAACAGGTAGGGACTCGTTTCTAAGTTATTAAGCCATGGTTTGAAAAACAAACAAACGAACAAAACCATTAAGGTCAGCTGTGTGCTGAACATTATTTTCAAATGCTCTTACGCAATAAGTATAATGATCAGGTTACAAGGTAAAGTGCAGAGGAAGTAGATTTTGGAGATCAAGTAAATAATAACCCTACAGAGCAATACAATGTTCCTGGTAAAGCAGGAGTGTACGATCTACGCTTTATTCAATAAGCTAGAGAAATTGAACTAGAAAATCGTAAAAAGTGGTGATCCTCCACAACCTTTTTTATATAATAAAATTAAGAGCATTACTTTATTTCAGAGCAAGTATTTCTAAGCTTCCTGTCATCGAGGTTTCAGGGTTGGTCATCGCTGTTCATGCATGCGTTCGGCAAACGCCGGCTGCACACAGTATGGAACTGATCAGTGTCGCGCGCGTCCTTCTGTCCAGAAATTTAAGAGCGGAGGAAACGCCCCGCGAGTCACCATTGAACCATTGAACACCATTGAAAGCGACCCCCGATATCAAAAGTGGAAGATCAGGCAGACGGACTGAGAAGGTCATGACCTCATGCACCGACAGTGGTGGGATGGGAGCAGACACGCGTTGGTTTAAATGACCGACCACCCTGATTGATACAGGGGGAAACTGTCCAGATCGTGTTATGGCTGGACGGAATAAACAAGGCGAAAGGAGCTGAGGCAGTCTGTAGTATTTTATCTTATGTTCTTATGTTCTTATCACACTGTATACAGCTACAAAATGTTATGGCGCCAATTTACACCCACCTACAAAAGACTCATATTTATTTTATTTATTTGACAGATGCCTTTCTCCAAGGCGACTTACCGGTGTTACAGGGCGATTGCTTATTTGTTTAAAGGTCTGTTGTAAAGGAAAGCATTGTAGTTTGTGATGTATGTGTATGTATATATAGTCTAGGGATTGTGAAAGCATAGCCTAGAGACTTTTCAAAATTAATCGGTGTACGTGGAAGTAGCTGACTTGAGCATGAGTTTCTAAGCTAGTATAGCTCTCCAGCTCCTGGTGGTGGAATGCTGAAGACCGTATCTAGAAGAACGTGTCTGGATTTGGAGATCAAAGGGCATGGACAAGGTCACACTGCAACAACCCTGATCACACCAGAGGCCAAAGGGTCTAAAGCCAGACCAGAAGCAAAGTGCTTTGAAAGAGGGCGACACCAGCACGCTTGCCATCTGAATGATTTCAATACACGTTTAATGAGTTTCATGATCACCCATCGGATCCCACTGAAAGACCACAGGCCAGACTGGACCTCGAAATGATACATGTATATACCGTGTGTCTGTCTGTCTGTCTATCTATCTATCTATCTATCTATCTATCTATCTATCTATCTATCTATCTATCTATCTATCTATCTAGGGTCTGCATATTATTACTCCAGATACCGTTACTTATCACTGTGCTGGTTAATACTCCTTACCCCAAGTAAATAGGAAAATCAGCTGAAATGTAGTTGCTGATAAACTACTTCCGTTAAAAATAATAATACAATTGATGTCTAAAATTTATGCAACGTCATAGCCGTGTTCAAAATCAAAATCAGATATGGCAATTGCAGCGATTAATAGCAAAAATCTAAACCGCTGCCAAAATGTTTGTAATAAATCGCCATTGGTGCCAGCGTCGAAAGCAGCGGCATGCGTCTTTACTCGCTTCGGATTGCAGGTGTGCGGTCACGTGGAGTCGGACGATCATTTATTTTAATGAATTTATTCTGACCGATTTTCTGCTTGTCATACCGAAATGAATAGGGTCTATTGTGGAGAGCACCAGACAGGGTCCACATACTCGCAAACACCCAGAAATGACTCTGCAAGGCTGAATAATAAAACGACCCCTCTAATAGCAGTTAGCAATTACAACTTCATCTATTTACAGAATGTAGGATTTTTGGAACTACAAGCGAGAGAGAGAGAGAGAGAGAGAGAGATAGAGAGAGAGAGAGAGAGAGAGAGAGAGAGAGAGAGAGAGAGAGAGAGAGAGATCTGAAGATATGCTAGTCAACATTCAACTAGAAATTAAAACATTAAACTAAAAACAGTGAAAATCTTATTGTGGATTGCAGTCGAACAAGCAAAGCCTAACAAAACAGAACATTGATGTGTGTGTGTGTGTGTGTGTGTGTGTGTGTGTGTGTGTGTGTGTGTGTGTGTGTGTGTGTGTGTGTGCTTAGAAATCTATACAGCCGACTGTATATAACCCTATTGCAATGAAAGCAAGGGTTTGCAGAGGGAAACGAGCACCATTGAACACCATTGAAAGCGACCCCTGATATCAAAACACAACCGTGTATCTCACAGTGTACTGGGGGAAAGCAGAGAGACGAAAAATCTGAACCCGAAATTCACAGCCATCATTATGGTAGATCCCGTGAATGAAAAGCAGCCAGCTGCAATTAGCTACAGAGCGACTCTCCTGGCAAACAGAGGGGCCAGGATTATTGCAGAATCATTTATATCTTCCAGGCCAGTAAGCATTGGAGCCTGTATTATATGTTAGCATAAGAATAGAAACAGGCCCTGTGAACTTCTCCGACCTATTGACCCTTCTCCCCAGAAATGAATAGCACCACTTTCAGGCTCCCCAGCCTTCCTGCAGGCTTGAGCCATGCATCCATTCCTAATCACGGTAATTTAATATATCTGAAGCCCCTGGCTGCTTTAGTTTAGCTCCTCTATAGTTTGTTTTAGGCATTCACTACTTCTCACCCCATCATTAGAGCTCCTTATTTGGTGAATTTAAGGGGCTGCTATGAGACGACAAGTCCCTTTTCATCACTTAAATAAGCTGTGCCTCTATATAATTAGAACGCTTTTCCCAACTACTGAGTCTTTTCAGTTGGGCGAAACAAAACAAAAAGGAAGACTATTCATCGGCTTGTTATGCACCATACCAAACATGCATTGAATACCTGTCTTGCATGCATGCATGCATGCATGCATACATACCACTTTTTTACTGAAACTTTTAGCAATTTAAATCATGGCGTTTATTATCGATATTAAAATTATGGAATTAAAATGACATATGCTATGATATATGTGATGAACGTATCCTTTTCTTCAATGTGTGTGTTGTGAGAGGTGTGTATGTATGCATGTTTATTATTAGCAGTAGTAAGTGTCGTTGAGAAACTATATCGTTTTTCGAGTTCTAAATGAAGTTCCAATTTAGGTGTGTTTGCTGCTGTGAATCCGAGTTCATAAATACAATAAAGCGACACAGAAAACCTTTGCCATCCAGCAGAAACGGGACACTGTTTCTTTAAACGAGGGCAGATCTGCACGTTTAAGTATAAACTTTGAGTCTGTGCGCCTTGATTAACTGTTACAAACCTGGGCCACCGTTAAAAAGCACTTACAGTCAGATAGAAACTGTATTGACAACAAATATTACATGAACATCTTAAACTGGCAAATAAAACGTTATCGCGGGTTTGTTTAGAAAGCCATCCTTTTAGTCAACAGCGACATGATTTTTAAAAGGAGTTTGTTTGTTTCTTTGTTTTTTAGGGGGCACTGCAGTAACTTCCGTGCCCAGTGTTGGCTACGGGAAAAAGGACCTGTGCTCTGTTGGGGTACCTTTGTAATACGATAAGAACTTAGGGAGGTTTACAACAAACCCGCGTGTAGCCTGAGGTGCTTGTTATCGTAGTTTATTTGAGATGCGGCTATGCTAAAATGGTTAAAGGAAAGTGAAAATAAAAATATTGTTTTTGGAACATGAGGTATATTAAAATAAATGTAAAAAAAAAATTACCTTAAATTTTAACCATAGCAAAGCAAAATAGCTCAGTACGGTGTTTAAGCTGTGTAGGGCCTGCTGTATTTTTGGCACATATCGCTGTTTTGTAAATCAGCTGTGTATATATAAGTGAAAAGAGCAGAGCGAGATTTATAAAGCGGCTTCTGTTACAGAAGTGGACATCATACAGGTTTGCTTATAGCAGGAAGATCTCAGGTGAGATATCAGCATCAGTCTGTATGGGCTGTTATGAAATAGATTGCAGATTGCATCGTTACAACCCCATAACATTTAAGAAATCAAGGCAATTTTAACTTCCATTTCGGGTACATGATTGTACTATCCCACTGTTAACGCTCCCTTTGAGTAATATAAAAGGTAAGGCAAAGGTACCACCATTCTACATTTAAAAAAATACATTATGTCAGTGATTCCTTAAATACCCCACCCGAATTAGCCCAGGTTTTCAGCTGGCCTCCATAATGCATCCTTTCTAATTGTCGCTCTTCAACGGGCTTCATTAACGTTGCAGCCCTTCATTTAGGAGCGCCGCTTTGAACTTATCAAAAGGGACTGAAGTTAAGAAAGGAACACAGAGCGCGAATAATCAAAATGGAAGGAAATGGGAGAGAAAACGAGATCAAAATTTATTAAAATTTTACAATTTGCAAAACTGTCTGAATAGACGAGTAGTAGACAAATACCATCTCCTTATGAACTGTGTATAAAATAAAAGAACATGGGAAAGACGGTTCTGGATGTTACATGACAGTTACTGAGAAGAAGAAGAAGAAGAAGAAGAAGAAGAAGAAGAAGAAGAAGAAGAAGAAGAAGAAGAAGAAGAAGAAGAAGAAATCAATACATACAAATCACCTACATAATAAATCACCTATCTCATATGCATCCAGTATTCTGTTGCGATAGTAACTGTAACTGTGCACAGCAATATCAACTCTTTGTTTCTATAGAACTTTTAGGACTCGATAATTAGATGCTTGATATTCTAATTGTTTCCAAATATCAATGAGTGTTATCCCTTAAAATATAGTTTTAATGATAGAATAAAGAATGTAGGAAATAAGTACTGAATATTATGTAGGGTCTGTACATAAAATAAGTTTGTAACTAACACAGACCCATATTGTATTTCTGTTACATAGTAACATAAGAAGAATTAATTAATCCCATACACGCACACTAACACGTCTTTTCGTAGGCTTATCAATGACCCATTTGACAAACACGCTACCAAAATGGGGGAAAAGGCGAAATTTACAAATTACCAATGCTCACCAGAGCGGTGATTAAGTGCACTCGAAATAGATTATTGTGTTCAAAAGGCAGCACAAAAGAGAGTTGGGATTAGATTGATCAGGTAAGCGCCTCTGCAAATAGATTCCATTCACTGCAGCCTCGTGGGACGAAGAATGTACTTTCACTATTACTTATTACTTAGGGGATGTGTAGAAACAGACCTCTCTGTGGAACAGGTGCGTTGTCAACTCAAGCTGCCCTTCTCTTCCACAGAACAGAACTATTTCAATACGACGCGGAAGGGTTGCTGTGAAAGGTGTTTTGTTCTGTTACATTATTTCAGCATCGTTTCCAAGTTTCAGTAAAACACCGGTTTGGTTATTTCTTTTATAAGAATCTATATGTTAAATTGACAATGTATTGAAGGAACAATGGACAAACAGAAAGTTGTGTTCTTAATGAGCAGTAACACTGACACTGAGCTGTAAAAGCAAATGTTAAATAATTAAACACAAATTTAAAAATAATTAAAAAAAAAAAAACATCTCACCATTTTAATTAAAAAAAACTTTAGATGCACCAAAAAATATTACCTAAAAAAATTACGCCATACATTGTGTAACGTCTAAAAATAAAACTCTTTGCATTATGAATATTCAGAGAGAGAGAGAGAGAGAGAGAGAGAGAGAGAGAGAGAGAGAGAGAGCATACAGAATAATTAACTGCATTTTTTGTATTATTTTAATAGTAATTACTGTCTGTCTGTTTTGTAATTGGCAGACTTATAGTATAAAAACCATCAAAGCACTTTAGACTTACGTAACACTGCCGATGTTGCAACACACACGGCCTACTGTAATGCTTATAAGAAATGCATCATGAGAACAGAGCAGCGTATTAGCAAACAGTCATGAGCTTTTCATTGGGGAAAAGACACTTGTTTTACACATGAAACGTCACAGACTCGGGGTTAACAAGGAGAACTGCGTGAGAGCGCTTTTATGCATCAATGTGTCGGTTTGCAAAAGGATGCTGAATTCATTAACTGGGGAACGACCTAAAAATAGATTGATAGGTATTTCAATATAAAAGCTATTTCACAAGGATGGGTATTTAGGTACTAGCTAGGACATGTTTCTAAACACACACACACACTCACACACACACACACACACACACACACACACACACACATGGTTACAGTAAAAGAAAGGTAAAACGGGTTATGTGTGTAGTAGAAGGCTCTAGAACCCTCTTTCTTAAGAGAGATGTGTCACTTGTTGCCAGCTGTCCCAGTGAGCCTAGGAGCGGATGGAATGAGAACCTGACGAGAATGAGTTAATTGTGGCTTTGGATTACTTTACATCCCCCGTTAGACAGGCTATGTAATTTTAAAAGGAGAAAAGGTCTCGCTAGTAGAGATGCAACATGTATTATAGTGCAGCTGCACACGATTTCAATGAGAGAGAGAGAGAGAGAGAGAGAGAGAGAGAGAGAGAGAGAGAGAGAGAGAGAGAGAGAGAACGGGGAATGTGTGTGCGAGAGAGATGGAGTGATGGGAGGGAAAGGGAAAACAGAGCGGAGATAGGAAGAGGGATGGACGGAGAGGGATGACAGACAGCAACCAAAGAGGGAGATAGATTTTTTTGTTGTTGAAAAAGTGAGAGTAAATGTATTCACAAATTACTGTCAAATGAATTGTAAATGGGCGTTTAAACCATTGCTACTAAAGCTATATCCCTTCTGTATAATACTCTTCATTTCAAGGAGAGGAACAAATGTCTTTCAGATGTTTGTGTGTGTGTGTGTGTGTGTGTGTGTGTGTGTGTGTGCGTGCGTGCGTGCGTGCGTGCGTGCGTGTGAGTGTGTGTTTCCTTTAAATAACAGCGTGTGCAAAATGGAGGAGATACGGCGGTAGTGATTCGCTAACGCGTCCTGTCAATAACAGAATGCATTTGTTTGACGCAGAAGCGCAGACCTAGCGACGCAAAGGTGGATGGGTGCGTTGCAAGGGGCACGAGCTTGCCCAGTGTAATGTGGAGGTATACCCGTAGCCTATGCGCAACATTCTTGCACTGCAAAGGGAACGTTGTATTGACTGATATGCTTATGTGCTTAACTGGGTGCATCCCAGACTGGTAAATCAATACAAATCGTGTTTCTCTTCCAGTCCCGAGTTATTAATATAAACACATGCAATGTGCGTGGCATGTTGAATATCTCGTATACCTCACCATGCGGGGAGCCGAGGCAGCCATGATCACGAAGTGCAGCCTGGAGAAATAATGTGAAGAAGCGCGTCGGTAAAGGCCGATCACAGTGTTGCACGGATCTATTGATTGGGTCTTACTAGCACACTGGATTTGAATCCTATCCTTTTGCTCATACAGTGTAAACAAGGTGTGTTAAACGAGCACAGACTACGATGAAGGATTGCACACTGTCTGTGTTACAATGTCTAATGAAGGAGACACGGCTGCACGTCTATTTGAATTGAACACAAAGACCCCGGCAAGCACTTTCCCAGAATCTGTTTTGCACAATTTTGCAAACGGTGTATTCTCTAAATGAAAACTCTATACATTCTGTCTATTGTAATGATCTAAACTACATAGATATAGTTTAGCATTCTAGTCATTATTGATTATGTAACGGTACAGAAGACACACTTCTCAGCGTTTTGCAACCACAATAATAATAATAATAATAATAATAATAATAATAATAATAATAATAATAATAATAATAATAATAATAATAATAATAATGTGTGACTTCATATGCTCTACCTAGACTGATTTTCAGTTTTTCGTTGTTGTTATATTGCACCTATTCCTTGCAAACCAGAGCTACAGACGCATTGCCTGTCCCCTGTATTTAACATCTTGTTTCTGCACCTGGAATTATACAAGCCCCAGGCCAGAGGACCATACAAAACACCAACAGCTGTTACAGTAAACACGATTTCTAAATACCGTGCTTTCGAGTTTCAGAAACACCAACCAACTGCTCTCACAAACAGGGGCAAAGTCACTGGCCCTTCCCTGTGCTCAAAAGACCAGTTCCTTGGACGTGTCGGTTATGTCATCACGGTTGAATGTGTGAGTCTATAAGTCAGACATAGCTGAGCAGCGGGCTGCAAGGCCGGAAGACAGCAGAGCGCTGCTGTAGCTCGTGCTGAATATTATATGTTCTCGTGAGCGGTAACATGCATCACGCTGCCTCTCCCCTGCACGCCATCCGATTCCGAATAAGGAATTGCAGCACCGCTGCAAGTGTAAAAAAAAATGAGGGTCCTATTTCCTTTCAGAAAATATCGATCAATTATAGTAAGCAAAAAGAAATCCTGCAAAGATATTCACGCACTATATATATATATATATATATATATATATATATATATATATATATATATATATATATATATATATATATATATATATATATATATATATATATATATATATATATATATATATTATTATCGCACGTATTACATAATGGGAAACCGGCTTATTCGATTTCCAACTATGCACACAACCCATTTCATGTCATTATAGGGAAGCGCTCTGGCTAATTCTTTGAGTGTATATAAAGCCATAATCTACAATTAAACTGGTATACGCTTTAAAGCTCATTGATTGTTTAGTAATTGAAATAATGTGCCGAGCATGTTCTCAACTTAATATGCTCCTCGTGCTTCACGGCACTTCCCAGGCCCCTCGTGCCGAGTCTCCTGTCCTATTGTTGAAGACGAGCGCGTGGTACTGAAGGGACAGCGCCGTGTGATCCGGGCACTCCCGAATCACTTACCCTCGTCATCGTTATTAACGTAAGCGTACTTATCTCAATTACCGGCTCTACTTCGTGCTGCTGTTCAAACAGCAGAGACATGTGTGTCGGGGATCTTTTTAACTTTGCAAAGCATCCATTTCCTCCTATGAAAACGGCTTATGCATAGCTGCTATATCTGCAGATGTTCTGCCATTCAAATCCCAAAAGTTTAGCAGCTCGTAGTACTTTAAGGAGGCAATTGACTTGATGTTTGCAGCCAAATGTTCCTGCTTTTAAAAAAAGCCATGCAATCTCCTTCAGTTTTGCTTTAAGCGATAACATGGCAGGTGCTGTTTTGGTGTTTTTCTAGTGTGATGTGTATAATATTGGGGTCCGTTCAATTGACTTAAATAACACCGCCGTTTAAACATTACAACTGGATCAGACCTTGCATTTCAACTTTCCCCAAAGAGACTCACACGCACTGTTAAAGATACTGATAAAAACCGTGACGGTAATTGGATCCGCCATCCTTGAGGTTGATTCAATCATACCCACTGGGTATGATTTTAACTACAGTTGCCCATGAGTGATATATACCCTCAGTCTGGCACGATTAACAACTAACAACTACAAAACTAAGAACTAATCCTAGAACTAATGTAAAGTTTAGATCTGATGAACATGCAGCGCTCCGCCGGTCTGACTAGAATCACTCGATTGAATGGGATGTTATCAAGAAAAACCAAGCCACAGGAGGGGTGCAATGCTTCACATTTCATTTTATGCGTAACAAAATCGATAGCGCTAACACTTCTCTGATTTCATGTTCCCTGTAAGACTGTATTATACAGAATTCATTGATTTACTGTATAGTACATCGAGTTTCATGAGTGCTCTTGACGATATAGGAAACCAGCCAGCTGTATAAAACAGCACTATCCAATAACAACGTGGCAATCGTATTGGACCTATTATAATTATTATTATAATTATTATTATTATTATTATTATTATTATTATTATTATTATTATTATTATTATTAGTAGTAGTAGTAGTAGTAGTAGTAGTAGTAGTAGTAGTTGTAGTTGTTGTAGTAGTTGTAGTTGTTGTAGTAGTAATTGGTCCTTGTGAAACTACCAAACCATTTGAAATCGTGTATCTTTAATATTATACCGAGTATTTATACTCAGCCAAATAAATAATGTTTTTTTTTGGTGGGGTGAGAAGGGGGGCGGTAGAATCATCTAACAATACATGGGTGCAGTAATCACTAGCATTACATTTTAAAAAAACAGTCAAAGGACTTTCTGAAATTGCACGTATTAGACTCATAGCATGGTGTTCTATTCGAAAGAGACCCTGCAAACTTAAACGGAGTTGCAAGTTAACGTTAATATGAGCGGCGTGGGCTGCTCTACAGTGCACCAGAGAAAAAGACACCATACGACATCATGCAATGTGCATGCAAGGTGTAAAGTCGACGTTAATACAGTGTGTGCGACCTTTAGAACTGCCAGGAATATCTGTCATTGCAATCATTTTGACAGTGCTGCATTCTCCCAATATAGTACTGCAAGTGTTTCACTCAGATACCCAAAGACAGCCAGAGTTACGTCAGGAGGGTCATTTTATTGAACTTAACTCCGCCGCCTTACAATGTATAGACCTTGTTTTGTGTTCAGTGTTTCTGGTTTGTCACACATTAACAACGTTAATCTATAAGCAAATCTATCATTTAGATGCAATTATACGTTAGATGAACAATTCAAAATTAAATGTTTAACTTTTTTTTTTTTTTAGATATCTTTTAATGTTTATCTCAATCCGAACGCAAGGCCCTATTGAGAAAATACGATTAAAAATGTCTGTTTTTGGATCTTATTTAAATACGACCCTTAACTCTTGAATTTTAAGAGTTTGTTATAACTGTACACCTCTGGAAAACACAATTACACCATTTCTGAATAACCTTAGTTAATTAACCTGGATTATATACAAATGTCACACAATTAAGAGGACCAGACAGTACAAAGATTTTAATGGAAAAAGGGGAAAAAAATGCTAGATTATTTACATTAAAAGAGAACCTCTAGACTGAAATATAATTGTAAACATTACGTTTTGTTAACATTAGTAGATTTTTAAATCTATGAGCCGTTTACAGTTTTAGCCTACTTTTGTAAAAGGAAATATTGCATGCTTTATCAAGAATTTGTATCAATAGAGTATATTTTACATTTGTATTGTTTGGTAATAATAATAATAATAATAATAATAATAATAATAATAATAATAATAATAATAATAATAATAATAATAATATAGTTCATAGATAAATTAAAACGTGTCTATTAAAAACTCGATCATGCAAATTAGTAACACCGCGATATTCCATAATACTCACCTGGTATATATTACCATGGTATATATTACCATGAATACCTTTACCTAATCGTTTGTGATATCGAATAACTTATTAGTATGAACAGATATTGTTGCAATATATTTCATAAAGAAAAATCCTTAAAAACCCGTGAACTAGGTCTTATCTGCAATTATATCGATGGATCCAATTATTAACGGAAAGCACGTGGAAATTGGGGAAAAAAACCCTTTGATATTACAGTATTTTAAATAGAGTTAATGCATAAATAATAGAGGCATGAGGCATCCGATCAAATATACATCAGTATATCTACTTTACAATTCGTTTTTCTGAATGGAAAAATAAATACTTTCTCAAAAGAAATACATTTTATAAAACCAACGAGTTTAAGTCCATTAAACACTATTGTAGCTGTTAAAGTCCCAAAGACTTTCTGGCAAAAACGCATTTGTCTTATTTTGGGTGAGGCTGTTCTGGTTTGAGGAGTGTAATCCGGCTTTAACATGACGGTGGGACAGGGTTACACTATTTGCAATGTATCGTTTTAAACATATGTGTGATGCATATATAACACCGGTGCATCACTCGACCAGGTTACAGGTGAAGCAGATTATTAAAAGGTTATGTTGCTTCGGCTATAATGTTTATAAATCACTGAGATGGAGTTTGATTTATCCAAATCCACAGTCTAAAAAAATATCCCTATTCTTTTAAGAGCCAGCTGTTCCACAGAGTGTAGAACTGTCTTCCTTGCTGCGTTTTAAAATAGGAATCCTCCATTTGTCTGTTTTAATATTTCGTCTTCGTACAGAATTCCGTCTCTTTTGCATAGTTACAGTAGAACCAATAAACTCTTTAGCGAGAGCGAAATTTTGAAAATGGATCATTTCTTTTGCGACGCCAAGAAAACAGCACTCGTACTCGTAGTTTGATTAGTTTCCATGACTTGTAACATGAGTAATAATATACTGTGTTTTTCAAATGATTTAACCTAAATGATCTTTTTTTTTAGCAATGTGGCTGATATACTGTGACTAAACAAGTTCAGTGGCTGTACTGTACAATATTCTGTTATATATTAGAGAAGTTTAATATAGCGCGTTTAAACTGGGTAAAAAAATTCAGCAAATTATATATATATATATATATATATATATATATATATATATATATATATATATATATATATATATATATAGGTTGATGAAATTAATTTAGAACGTTTGATTCAGTTTTTTTTTTATAGCAAATAATGCAATTATAATTACAGTCTAATACATTCCCGAAGCACCTGTGAGGCGATCATATCTATTCCAATAAAGGCATTGCGTTACGAAATACCTTAACAGGATTGGTCCAGGAGTCACAAACATTCAGGTGACGCAAACAAAAACTAACGAAATTAAACGCGGATCAAATTAATAATGGTAGACGTTTTCTTTTTAGAGTAGGGTATTGTGCTGTGTTGGTGTTTTAATTGTACAATCGGGTACATCCAACATCCTACGATGTACAAAGCATACATATTTAAGACGTGTTACTCCCAAAAAAGGACGCTGCACGTTTAAAATCATCCAGTTTTAATATAACAGTCACAAAATAAAGAAAACACGACGCCCGATTTACCATAGAGTATGAGTCATGCACACACGGCAACGGATAGGTTAGAAGAGTTCTGAAGAACATCATGGCTTAAATATATCAGGGCATACCATCATACCATCCAAACTATTTGGAACCAAGGATAAGCTGGAAAATCACTATAACTGAGCAATGCCTGTTTTATTATAGGGAAAGCGAATACAGAGGCGCTGTCCACGGCCGCTAGTGCTGAATGCTGCGAGGTCACGGTACAGGCAAGGAGAGTTGGTGCGATATTGTAATTTTTTTGTATACGTTTATGTTCCTCTTTTTACACGACAAATCTATTGGTGATATATATATATATATATATATATATATATATATATATATATATATATATATATATATATAGTTTCAGATAGAAATCTAGTAACTACTAGTTCTGAAGATCTGTTTAAAAAGAATATATCTGGATCATTTACTAACAAACAGCTTGGTTGTATGGATGTTTATATAGTATATTAAAATTAGATTATTTTAGCTATTTCCTATATGAATCATATATCATAGTATTTAACATTTCAAATATTTCATTAAAATGTAATTGTATATAAATACATGAACAGTATAAGTCAAATACATCTAAACAAACTGCCTATGCGT
Organism: Acipenser ruthenus; assembly: GCF_902713425.1. NCBI lineage: Eukaryota > Metazoa > Chordata > Actinopteri > Acipenseriformes > Acipenseridae > Acipenser > Acipenser ruthenus. The sequence goes on along the minus strand of NC_081212.1, from coordinate 26,235,716 downwards.
GCCCATTTTCTTAGTGAGCTCTAGACTGTATACAGAAAGCAAGGGCAGGGCTGTGGGGGTGTTTTGAGTTCAAAGAATGTCAATTATTCAGAGGTAAAATCCTAACAAACCACTCAATATTCTAGCAAAGAAACAATGACGGACATCAGTTTCACCAGCATCCGGTTTTTATTGGCAATTAGAAAGTCCACGTTTATTTTCCCCTACTACCAAACGTGCTTCAAGATGACCGCTGTACATAAATAGTTCGTGAGAATTTCGTTAGGCGTATCAGCTAAACGTGTGTTTACGGGTTCAAAAATGCAAATCACCTTTCAAACCTAGAGGTCAAAGTGAAGCGCCGTGACAAAACAAAAACAAAGGAGCTAAGGACCAAACCACGCTATCATTTCGAAATGTAATGAAATAGATGTTGCCAAATTGCATCATAAAACAACATCACAACTACTGCTGGCAGACTGTTATTAAAGACATGAAATACACGCTGTAAAACAGTGATAATGTGCAGCATTAACGAGAAATGCAAAGCAAGAAATGCATATTAAGAGCGTCGAGCAGCGATACACATGTCTGAGACATATCATTAATATGAAGGTGGGTCAAGTTTACAAACATGTTTCTTGTACTGTGGGATTTTTAGAGTTCTTGAAGTACAATGTGTAATCCTGTAATATAATATTACGATATCAGTACCCTACCAACACTTTACAGGACCTGAAGATTTTCAGCACCAGGGACAGCTCTAAGTCAGAAGCCTGGATTCATGTTTCACTGCTAATAAGGGTTTGGGTGTGTAATTATTATTATTATTATTATTATTATTATTATTATTATTATTATTATTTATTTCTTAGCAGACGCCCTTATCCAGGGTGACTTACAATTGGTACAAGATATCACATTATTTTTACATACAATTGCCCATTTATACAGTTGGGTTTTTACTGGAGCAATCTAGGTAAAGTACCTTGCTCAAGGGTACAGCAGCAGTGTCCCCCACCTGGGATTGAACCCACAACCCTCCGGTCAAGAGCCCAGAGCCCTAACCACTACTCCACATTGCTGCCCATATATGAAATAAATACGCAATGTTGTAGATCTCATTATACCTTGATGACCATGAAAGAATGTGTTGAAAAGCTGAGTGTGGAACTATACACCGAGAAGAGACTATAAAAAGACGCCCATATTTAGATAGTATATTTAAATAATAATAAAAAGAAAGATTGGATTAGCTTTACTATTTACTATGTGAATGATATATAATAGTATGTAATATTTCACTGCGCCTACTCTGAAAATTAATCGTGCTAGAATTATTATTTTTTTTTTTTTTTTAATTTACTCTTAGATCATGATGTACTTTTTTTTTTTTTTAAGAAAAAACATTTTAAAAATTACAGGAAAAATGTAATTATATTATTATTATTATTAGTAGTAGTAGTAGTCGTCGTAGTAGTAGTAGTAGTAGTAGTAATAGTAGGTTCATTTTCTTTGCATTGTTTTTAAAATCAAGTACATTTCAGAGAAGCGTTTTAAAATGACATTTTGTCATAGAACCTCATTGAACAGCACACTATACAGTACCAATGTGTACCCTCCTGATTGCATGAAGGTATACATTCAAACCTATCGTGTATGACCTTCTTTGACTTGCATCAGTAATCACCTCCAATTCCAGTATAATTAAAGCGCGTCTCTCGAAGGGTGCTGTATTTGATTAGATTTCTCTGTGTTTTAGTTAAAGGTTAATAACATGTACTTTTCATCATGTTTCTCCTCCCTTGGGTATTTTTTATATCATGCTTGTTTTGTTTCCAGTGTATTTCACTTTGAGTTTTTGGATGACGCTCACAGGAGCTTGTGCAATGCGTCATATCTCTCTAGTTCCTATCGTTGTTCCATGAAGGAAGAAAACAGGGACATCGGGATACAAAAGCAAACAACAACCAGGCGTATAAAACTTTCAAACTACAGCAATGAAAGCCATGTAAGATCAAACCTGTGCTTACATACAACATGCCAACGAAGAACTCATCCTCTCTACAATGGGCGGGTCTTTACCTTCCACTCAGGATCGCTGCTGGGCGGGGCGCTGGTAAAGGTACAGCGAAGCCCGGAACATTAACGGGATGTGCCCTCTCTGCACACGCATGTGTTTATCACGGGTTAATGCAGTGCAGCCGCGGTTCTCAGATAGCACATGTTTCAAAGGGCAGCCCACTTGTGTCTTTTTTCCGAGTTTAATTACTAGATTTCCAAATGCAAATAATTCTAAATATTTGTAAAACGGTGCATTTTTAAAGATAGGACTGTCCTATTTTAATTCTTTCCATAAGATACTAGGACTAATATAATATGTAAAGCATGTTACACGTTAAAATAATACTATTAATAACCACAACCATAATAAAGCACTATCTAAAAAAAGGGAATTGTGAATTGTTTACGAACTGGTTGTATCGAGCAGTGGGAGAAACACTGACATGAGGAAAGTCTGCTGCTCGTGCTCGTTAAATAAACAGTTTCTGTGCGATGATCCTTTTTTTAATGAATCATGCAAACAGCACCGAATGATAACTGTTCCCCTGCACCTTTAAATGTAAAAAGAATGCTGAGGAAGATTCGATTGCGTAGGAAGCAGGAATGCTCGTTCGTGACACACAGCATTGTGTATTAATGTACTGCAGTGCAGTCATAGTGACACACTCCTCCATGCTAATTAAACATGGCTGCTTTACCGAGGTCATCGCCTTGGCAACAATTAGAGGGGTGTCAAGCACGAATGAAAGGATCCATGTTGGCTTAATATAAATTAATTGATCAATGATATTTATTTTAAGAAAAAACGGATTTATCTGGAATTATATTATACTCCAGTAAGGACAAGAAATGAGATGATAAATGTGTGTGACAATTTTATTCCACCAAAACATTTTTTCCATCACTGTTGCATCATATAACAAGGACTGCATTGTTGGGAATGGTGATCTCTGACGATTTGGGGTGCAGTATTGTAATGAGAAGAAAAGCAGCAAAGGAGGTCTCTTAATCCTGGTATTATTTGGCGATTGTGATCAGTGCACTATGCCTAAAATGCAAAGAGAGTTTCAATGCATTATCCCTATTGGTGTTGGTTAAATCTCTTGTTTTTAAGACCCCCATAGTGTTCCATACCTCAAAGTAAAAGTGGATCTCTCCCTTGTGTACCGTTCTTGTTACAGAAGAGCGGGGTGTGCAGGAGCTGGCCCCTGGCAGAGAGCGGTCTAGGGCTGCTCCTCTTTGGGTTGGTGGTGTGACAGTGTAACTATCCCTCAGCACCTGGGGTAAGTGCACCAGTAGAACAGACTCAAACCAAGCTCTGTCTTCCACTTCCACAATTTGATTGCACTTTAGGGTTTTGCTTATCAGTTTTTGTCTCGTTTGTCTGCGCATTGTTTTGTGTGTGTGTGCGTGCGTGCGTGTGTGTGTGTTTAATTGGAGCACCACAAGCTGCACTGTAGTGGCTTGGAAAGGGAATTCTATTTCTCAGGTCCACAACTCAATTAATTTCCTGCAGTCTGTCGTTACAGATGCCATGAGATCTTCAGATAATACATCAGAATGTACATATAAGTACACACACAGACACATCTATGAATCTATGCTTAGTGCTTGTGGGTAAAACAAAAATCTGCACTGATGAATGGACTGCCCAGCTCTCAAGCCCCAATTTAGTCATTGCCACCAATAGTAGTTACATCATCAGCCCTTGTGCTTGGGGTGAAGGTAGCAGCGTCTGTTACAAATTCATTAGCAAAGAAGCCCAGCTTGCATTCAGCATTCTGTAACTGTACTTTCCAAGGGTAGCTAAATGGGATTAAACAAAAAGATCAGAAGGGTGGCACAGGGGTTGCTAGATGAACATAAAGCAAAGTTAGTTACGTAACCCCTCATAGTTCATGAGAATCATGTGCAATGAAAAGTGCTCTATAGAGTGTTCTATTTACCAGGGCTGCATTTCATATTAGAACATAAGAACATAAGAAAGTTTACAAACGAGAGGAGGCCATTCGGCCCATCTTGCTCGTTTGGTTGTTAGTAGCTTATTGATCCCAGAATCTCATCAAGCAGCTTCTTGAAGGATCCCAGGGTGTCAGCTTCAACAGAATTGCATTATTATATTGAAGCCATTACATAAAATCCTCCATTATCAAGTGTATAGGAATGGTGCATTATAAAACCTACACAAAATAAGGTTTCCTAGGGACCCACATGGTGTTATATGGTACTCCCAGCGTCTTGGATATAGTATAGATTAGAACATTATGAACATGGCATACCTGCCACAACATGATGCCTTTCCCACCTCAAAATGTATTTGTCTGTAAAACCAATCAGAAAATACCGATTCTGTTCTCTGTGTTCCCATAGATAAAGGACGAGTATACAGTATGAAAACAAGAATGCTGTGTTCCATTTATTACACACTACATTCAGAGTAGTTTTACAGGGCACTAAAAACAGCAGGATCGGGGTATGCAATGAATAAAATACATGATGAATAAAGTGATGGAGTTGGTGAAAAAAAATGCATTCAAAACAGAATAATACAAACATGTATTTACACCATAGTGTGGAGTCTCGATGTGTCTGCACCGCTACAACACAGACCTTCCCTTGGTGTTGTTGGTAGAGTCAGGCAAGCCTGTGTCAAAAACACGTACCCTAACCCTGGGCCCTTCACTTCCCACGCTCCCTTAACAGCCCCCCCCCCCCCCCCCCTCTCCGAACTCGGAATGTACTTTTCTGTTTGTCATCGCCGCAGCAGGCCGAATCAGAGAAAATGTCCACTTAATTGGAGAGTTCCAGAAGAGAAACGGTGGTCTATTCACAGACTGACCCGCCTGCAATGGGAGAGGAGGCAAGGCAGAGTGTACGCATTGTGCTGACCACAATAGAGCGCTTGACCGGTAAATTGTGGCCATGTTGTGGAAGCACTGTGCGACAGATTGCCCTGGCAATGACGGGGGCGGAGGAGGGAGGACGGGGTCATCGTATTGTTAGAGCTGGTCTACTAAAACCCGAAGCAACGGCTTAAGCAACTCAAAAGCAATTAGCAAGCTTGTACACCTATTGTCATTCATCCATCGGCGAACAACCATCAAAAGAAAAGTAGTCATTCTAGGAGTAGGCGCCGATAAAGGGGTCTGGTACCAGTCGCGCTTCTTTACAAGGCAATTCTAATGGAGTCCCATTATTTTGTTTTTGTGTCTCTGTAAAAATAACTCAAAGTCCCCTTTCATACCAGTGTGGATTATTTACATTTTAATATGAACATAAAGGGAACTCAGAACTGGTTTTAATGAACGGATTCCTCCATTCATTCGTTTGAAGCTAACAACTCGTTACATCTTTTTTAAAGGTAGCGTTATTAAACACCTGTAAAATATATATTTAATCGAAATATTATACAAACCTAAAAGTTTTACACTGTAAAGTAAGTCTGTAAGATTTAGACATAGGAAATACCGTCTCGATGTTACGCAGGTAAGTTTTCAAAATACGTTTTCTGCTAATTCAGTGCTCGACTCGCGTAAGACTCGTAACATTATTACTTTAACTAAAGGCAGTATTACCAGTAGGATTTCTACTGGTAAAAGGAAATACCAAAAAGACTGGTTCTAATCACACCGTTAACAAAAATATAAATCATGAATTATATGATCGTGAAGGTCAGGCAAACACTGTGCACCCGAATGAACTGTGAGGTCAAACCGTATGTCTTTATTTTATTGGATTCGGTATTGCCTCGGTATTAATTCCTTTGCCTTAACATTTCACGGCTACGTTGACGATATTTCTTTATCAAAGAATTGTGTAGTTGGTTCGTATTTCCATTAATAAACACATTTAATTAGAATATAATTAACCAGCGGAACATGAAAAGTCTGGGGTATTGCATCATTAATTGTGTATTGCTACAATGCTTCCAATGTTTTATACATTACGTTCAAAATTATTCATATAAGATAATATAATAATAAATATCAACCTGCTATCATTAAAGAGATTCGATATTTAGATTGTTTTTTCAATACTCCAATAAAGTTTAATATTTGTTTTAAATAGCCAAAGAAAAAATAATGCTGCATTAATTATCTGTATATTTACATATCATTTATACATTTTTTATAAGCTTTTCCTTTAACTTTTAGTGTCATAAAGAATGAGGGTGTTTTACATGCCTCACACCACCACCTACATACGAATCAGTGGAACAAGTCATCTTTCTTTTCTTATTCTGTTTAATGGGATAGTGGTCTTTGAGCTTTAGACTTTACACTAAATTCAGTCCGAAGCTCCAGGTCTTCTAGAAACCTCCTTACAGAAATCTCTCCTCTCCTGTGATGGAAATATATGAAGCTGCTTTATACCAACCTCTGGTCAAGTGGCCAGCCATCTCCCACAGTCCTCCTGGATGAGGAGCATGATCCAATTCAAAAGGTGCCTGTGTTAAGCACTCCCTGGGATTTGGGCATTTCAAGGTCCTGCAGCACTCCATCAATGGTAGTGGGGTGCTTTGACCTTTGGCGCGTTCGTTCTTTTCTCAAATGGAAAAAACCTCTCAAAAGTGGCCTCTACAAAGCTGCAATTCTGGTCATCCTTGTTGCAAGGCAACCCTACACCTCACCTTCCCTCAGTCCTCACGTATGCTTATCTAGCATTGTTTCTGATGGAATACGGCTATACACTCTGTAGCCATTCTCAGGCTCTCTGATCCAAAGTACAAGTGTCACTAACATAAAGCTGCTCTGCATCCCACACTCATGCTTTCTTCTCTCTGGTATTCTGTAATAGAAGCCTGTCATTGCCTGCACTTCACCCTCATTCCAGGACTCTCATCTTCAACACCCCTCAAGATGTGTTGCACTTCACACTCAATCTAAGAGTAAAGTTTTTTTGTTTTTTTTTCTAAAACACAACCTCTTTTCATTGCAATCTCATTTAAAAGGCTCTCGGTTCCAGCTCAGTCTGTAATATGGGGTGCTATCCACTCCACGTTCTTCTTAAGGATCTCTCCACTCACAAGATCCATTAGAAGAAGTGCTGTGTCTTGCCACATCTTCACATTAAGACCCAGTAAACCCAGTTTAATGATAAAAATCCTTCTTCTCAACAAGATTTAGAGGGGACATGCAAGAGACGCCAAATGGTTAAAAGTCAAAGTACCGGAGAACTTATTGTGAACGAGATCTGACTTAAAGGGAAGATTTAACTGGTTCTGGAACTGTGTGCTGTTGCATTTCAGATTCATTTAAATAACACCAATAATAATCATTAATACTAATACATGGCAAAAGACGTGTGTAGAACTAGACTTCATTAATATTGATATCATTAAGAAATCCTTTTTCTTTGGGTTTATGTAGGTAAAATTGCAAAATAGTTATCATAACACGTTTATTATTTACAGATACTCCGCCTGCTGAATATCTTATGATTGAGAGTTTCTTAAGTTATGGATGAACCACCTTATATGTTATTTTTCTATCAATAAACATGTGGATTTCAAAAAGTAAAATGGGACTTGTCATGGATTGATTGGCCTCTCTCTTAGACCACAAAGCAGTGACAATTACAAGGCTTGTCACCCAGTGTGGGGCCATGACAAATCAGGGCTGCTTACCACTTTGAATAGTGAGCATTGTAAGGTTAGGCTACAATGAAAAATCTTTGCGTTTTTGCCATTATTTGCATGAAATCGATAACTCAGAAATGAATAATTAAAAACATTTTAAAAAATGCATCTAGTCAAAAAGTCTAATTTAATTCATTTAGTGTTTTTTATTTATTTATTTGTATTCCTACATTTTTTCACTGGCGATTGTTGTATATTTACAGATGACAGAAAATGTATTTTAAAAATGCATTCATTATCACTTATATATAACAGGTTAGATGGGTGTTGTTTCTTTCCAATTTGATTCATTAATTCTTTGTGGAATTCCCCAAGTAGTCCCGAGTGTCTAATCCGGCCACTTGAATCATACCCCTGTGGGATGCACCTTTCATTTGCCCTTGCATCCCACGCACCTCCTATCTCTGTCTTTGTCTGAGGATCTTAACCCTGAACAGAGCCCTGGGAGGAGCCCTTAACCACAGGAGAATCAATTCTCTTAGCATCTCTGCATAGCTGTGTCACAAGCAGGCTTTATTTCATAGAATGGGCAATTGGTTAAATAACTGAATAAATACCTCGATTTAAATACCTGACGATTTAAAAATTGCACACGTTTTTCAGTTTTTTAAATCAAATATTAAAAAACCAAAAGAAAGTCAACACTGTCAATTAACCAACACTTTATATATCAGTTTAAAACGTATGAATGCATTTACAGAAACAGCTGCCTTTATTCTGGTTTTATAGAGCATCATTTTAATGTAAAACTTCTAGGTTATATAAAAATATATAATATGCTTTTGGTTTGTAATGAAACATAAGAGTGCCAAACACAGAGGCATGTTTTTTTATTGCATCATTTATAAGCACTTTCCAACAATTCACATTATAAATATCTTTAGAACTCAGATTTTGTGAAATGGTGATCCCTGTTGTAATCATCTGAAGTTAATTTTTTTGGACGCTGCAGATGTATACCATAAAAAAGATAAATACAATTAGATATAAAATACCAATTAGGTTAACAATGGGAACGTGTGTTCAGATCCAAAATGGTTGTGTCTGAGAGAAGAACCTTTATGTATTCACGTGACTTGAAGCTTATTTTGAAGACAAGGGCTGGATTTCTGTGCAGAATAGTAACACATTACCGGCATATGATAATAGATATGACTGATGATAATAGATATGACTGATAGATATATTGGATGAACACATCTCGAGCACAGTACAGAGACATCCTGCTTTAGAACCACGAGCAATACTGACACCCAAATGAACCTGCCTGCAGAGGGAAGGAGTCACTGGGGCAGCATGCTTCCTGAGACTGGGGGGGGGGGGGAATCAGGAGCCTCCTCAGTGTGGGATCCGGTAGCAGTCCCATTCTGGCATTGGCATAGTATTCACTTTTTATACAAGAGCCGCCTAGAATGATTAGATCAATAATTCCAGGGAACATTTCAACAATTTATGGTGCTGTGTGTTGATGAATAATAATATACAGTACGTGGGCAGGTAGGTAAAACATTACAATACACGATAGATAGATAGATAGATAGATAGATAGATAGATAGATAGATAGATAGATAGATAGATAGATAGATAGATAGATCTCTCTCTCTCTCTCTCTTTCTCTCTCTCTCTCTCTCTCTCTCTCTCTCTGCTCAGTGTTGTATGTGTTGTTTATATTTTCTCACTTTATTGTCTATTATTAGTTTGGCACTTGCTGCACACAGCACTTAAATGTTAGCACATCACCGCTAAAGCATGTTCTCAGCTTCCTGCCTAAACAATGAACAGCAAATCAGTCTGAGTGCCATTTAAAATGCACTGGACTTAATATCTGTCAATACAAGCGTCCCTTTGCCAGTGCTGTTAAGTAATAACCCCTTTTTGCAGCACACAGCATAGAAAGAATATCATAGTACTCAGTCCTGCCCAAAATATTGCAGATACACTACATATACTGTAGATGCATCCTTATCAAGAGATGTAGGACATACCGGTACAGTGTTTTTACAAGGTAGTTTCCAAATTCCATAGGCAAGCTATTAAATTATCAAGTTATTATCAAGGTTTGTTTTGTTTAACATTATTAAACATTTGTCCTTGATATACAGGGACTGAAGGAAACAATCGAGATACAACCGGGAACGTTTAAAGAACACATACGTGGTAATGTGATAAACGTAGAAATATTGGGAGGTGACAAATTGCCCCAGCTCTATATAAAGTACATCGAGTTTTGTCCCAAGTACGTTTCACAAAAAAATAGATGTGCTGTTTTTAACCAGAGATTTAATACAAACCGTTCATACTCAACAACAGAAACCGTATTTACATTTTTTGCTAACATCTAAATGCTGTTGAAAATATTATAATCGAGCTATGAATATGAATGATAAAAACACACATTAATATATATATATATATAGAGAGAGAGAGAGAGAGAGAGAGAGAGAGAGAGAGAGAGAGAGAGAGAGAGAGAGAGAGAGAGATTATAAAGTAAGTTTCATTACAACAACTAAAAATAACGAGGTTACGAAAATGTATTATTAGAGAAATAAAAACGGATAGATAGCGCCTTCCATATTTATGAATAATCTGTACATCTGGAATAATTAGTAACGCTTTAGCAGTTTGCCCAAACCCTGGATTTCCATTAGTAGTCAGGTCTGTACCAGTGCGTCTAATAAATGCACGGCGCTTCCTCAGAGCGACATCTAGCGGCCAGATGGGATCAACATTGTTCCAACACCGAATCCCAGCGACCTGCTGCCAAGTGCTATCAGTCATTTTAGACTCAGCAATCATCATGTATTAACCTAATGTCATTTATTTAAAAATTACTAAAGGATTACGATAAGAAAAAGAGACCCTGACAAAAACCCTGTCCTGCAAATTACAGGCAGCACACAACCTTTATGTGTGTTTAGCTGTCGGCTTATACTACAAATATTACTACTACTACTAATAATAACAAATAGTATTATAATTTATAATAGTATTATAATTAATCACATAATAATACATTCACAAATAATGATTTTGTAGAGAGATCCTTAGCCAATATGCATATATGAATGCACCCTTTGAAACCGTGCTTCAAACCCATTCCCTACCCTCCCTCCAGTGCAGCTGCTTCCTTACCAACCTTATGTGGTGAAAATGATGCCTGCAGACCTATTTGCATATGCACAGTACAGCTTTTCATTTGAGTATCCGATACTAAACGTGCATGCGCCATAAAGGTAGTGCAAGGAAGGGGCTTTCAAAAAGATTCGCTGTCATCTGAGACCTACTGTAGCCTTATAACAGTGCAGCCTTTCTAACCAGGAGTCTGTACCGCACTGAGGAGGGCAATAACCACACAATGTGTCTGTGCCAGCAGTCAGACAACCCCCTTACAAATGTTTGTCCTTGTGCCTGCAGTCTGGGGTTAGCTAACAGTGGGGTCCTTTCTCTAATGTAGTTGTGTGTGTGTGTGTGTGCGTGTGTGTGCGTGTGGGTGCACTGTGAATTTGTATTTATAACCGGAGTGAATGTAGCTGAAGTCACACAGTAGAAGCATTGTCTCTCTGTCTATCACAGTCATAACAGCATTTCGGCTTCTCCTTTCAGAGCCCGGCATCCTATGCTGCACTGTGGCAGAATGCTAATGTGCCCTGCCTGTTGTGTGTGAGAGCACACGGAGTGGTGTGACAGGCAGTGCAGCGGCTGTCCTTTTCAGAGCACACAGCGATTCATTTGTTGACTGCTTTTTTTGTTTTTGTTAATGGCGGGGATGAAGGGGGGGATTAAAGAGTTTTTTTCCCCGCCTTCCTAATTCCTGTGAGAACGAGGGGTGTCCTAGTTTGGGACCAGATTCAGAACCGCTAGTCCCTCACTAACCCAGGTGCAATGCCAGCTGAGCTGTGTGATCACATGGCCTTTCTGTGTCAGGCCAATCAAACAGCAAGCCCCCATTAATACAAAGAGGTCTTGTTACACCCTGGACTGGGAAAGATGCCGGGTATATACCGGAGCAGCCCACCACCTGTCACCACGCCAATGGGGAGCACCCTTATACAAGTTTCCCATAGTAACAGCGTAGCAAAGTGTAATAAAGCATAGTGATAGCATTGTAAAGCATAGGTGAGCATTGTAAAGAATAACAAGGTATGGTAACGCATATTAATAAAGGTTAAACTCTATTAAATGCATAGTATAGCTATGGGGAAAGCATGAGGAATCAGCAGCAATGCTGAGGTAAACTGTTATAAGGGCAGGCACACTCGTCTCAAACAAGCCCCTGCTGATCCACACACCTCAAGGAAGGCATCAGAAAACAAAACAAATCTTTCTCCAGTAGAACAACCTTCATCCCTGCCTTTGTGATATTACACAAACAGCCTGTTTGCAGTGAGATCTGCAGTGGCATAGGGCATACCTGTCATCACGATGATTGAAAGATCATCTCTTCAATAAATGACAAGATGGTGCTGCTTGTCCTTGGTACATCTTGCACATGCACCGTATTGTACACTGTTATTATTACTGAGCTATGATTATTATTGAACCGCTAGACAGTCATTATCTCCTTTTTGACTGAAGTTTAATTTCTTTTTAGAATGCCAGACCTGGCATTATAAAACATTACAATTCTACACTCAACTTAATCTTTTTGTTCATATGCATCTTTTATTTGAAATCCATATATTTATAAGAAGAATGAATTGGCAATTACGATCCCAAAAGCCTTAAGTGCACAGTTCGGCTTATTCAATGTGCGTGCCTCAGGATTTCCAAAATAAGACACGGCGTGGTGGATATGTGCTGTACAGAAAGCAATGTGTCAGTGTGTGCCTCCCTCGCTCTCGATGGTTTGCAGAATTATAAAAGCACTATATAGCTGGTGTTATACACTAAGTGGATGAAATACTTAAATAAATACAAAACATGCACCTGGGACACGTCTTTATTGAATTAAATAGGCATATTAAAGCATGCACTCGGAACATGCCTACTTTCTGCATGGCACAGAGCCATTGCAAGTGGCTATTCAGGCAGAGCTAAAAGATTCATAATTGTATAACATTTTTTAAATCATCTTTACAAGTGGAAAGTACTCAAGCACAGCATGGAAAGGTTTGGATCTCAAATCAAGTGAGAATTTAACAACCTGCCCTGGATCTTTTTCTTTTTTTTTTTTTTTAAAACGAGCTTGACTTAAACATAATAAAAACGCAGCCTGAAGGTCTTACAATGGACTAACAGCGCTCGAGAAATCCCTCATTCAAACCATGCCTGGTTATTTTCTGCTTCTGATAGCTAATCTCTGAGCCAAGGACTGGCAATTCAAATCCGAGTGCAGGCATCATTATGAGACCCTGAGGTTGAACCATATTAAGAGGCAGATTTGTCTCATAGACCTCTCTAGGTGCTGCATTCCTGGCCATGCCCTCAGATCTATGGAAGCAGGTTTTATCACCGTCCCATCTGTTTTACTGAAAACAATGGAGAAAGGAAGGGTTTCCCTACTGGAATTGGAATTCCTGGTTTTGGGAAATTGTGGTGTGCAATTATTGACTGGAACTGACTGCTAAGCATTCATTAACTATGCTGGCACTGTCTTGAATATATTTTAACTAAATTGCCATGCCAGGATTTAAGGATTTAACTATGCAAATCCAAGGATCCCCACATTGGACTCAGGATCAGCACGATTGCTTTGGTTTGTTGGCATCATAACTATATCCTTTGGAAGGTGACCCACTAATTATTGGAAACATATATTTTAAATGACAATCTGTTTTAATGTACAGTGTTGTGCTTTCTTGGATAGCAATGAGTTTGATAATCACGAAACATAAAAAAAAAAAACATTCTTGAGTTAAAGGTTTGCGAATAGGGGCCAACTGTCTTCATATAACAGGGATGGAAATTAGACACCTATTGCATAGCCGTTTCACCCATTCCAGCTTTTAATTCAAGCTTGATTAGTTACAGTGTATAGGTAACAAGCTCAGGTGTGTCTTAATAAACATATAGTCAAACTAGGATTAGATCAAACTGCTTTGCAAATGGGAGCCTCATTGACATGCCTGTGTAAGCAGGGTGAGGGACATGCATCACCTGTCTGTGAACACCCAACCTTCCTGGTTGAAATGATTTCTTCACACAGCCCCCTCACAAACAATCTGTTTTACCAGGTATAGGAGGTGCCCTTGTTTCTTGTTTTAAGAACATGCTGTTGTTCATTCCTGCTTACAGGTTTACTGCCATGTCAGAGCGAAGAGGCCCGAGCAGAGCCTGCAGCTCGACTGGATATCTACCCAGCTGAGTGAGAGGGGGTTGCGGGAGCTGCCCAACCTGGGAGTTGTAACTGAAGCAATGCAATGCAACGGTATCCCTGGTGGGATTTCATGTGTGGCCGGTATGTTTTACTATTGTTTACATTTCCTAAGATAGTCGTAGATATTTTATCGATTTTTTTTTTCTGGCACTTTCTGGCACAGTACTGATCAAAAATAAATAAATGATGATTTAAAAGGATTAGAAATACTGCAAAGGTTCACATAAAGCTTTCGTGAAGAATATAACATTCAACATGTAGCTTTAAGCCTTATAAAAGTTTCCCCTAGTAAAAGCATAGCAAAGTGTAATAAACACTGAAAGAATGGTAAAGCGCAGGTAAGCATTGTAAAGACAAGTGAGGCATGGTAAACCACAGTAAACGATGGTAAATTCATAGTATTGCCATAGGAAACGCATGGCTGAAACTGCAACATTACAGTGCGAAAACATGGTGGTAAACTTTTCTAAGGAAACTGTTAATGCATTAACTGTTTTATTGTGAGTGTGTTTGTGCCATGATCACCGAATGAACCTGGACACCTGTGTACCCTCACCTGCGGTAGCAACGACCTTGCCAAAGACTATTTTTCCTAATGACAAGAAATTCGAGTAAACTACTGGGTTTGTTTATCTGGCTTTCATTCAAACCACACTTCTTAAGTTATAAAAAAGCAATTTATCTGGAAGAGGAGCTCGCTTTAAATTGATCACATTGAATACGTAAACCCTCGTTTGAGCCGACGACAGCTTTCATCCAGCTATTCTGAGATTGCTTCATTCTTTTGTTTGTGGTTTGAAACTTTCGCACAGTCCTGTGTCTGATTCTCAGTTACGTGTAGTTATTAATATAGAACAACCACTGACCAGAGGTCATATTAAAATGATTATGCACTTCCGATAGTACTGAATCTAGACACAGATGCATATGTTATGCATTTCTGATTTATGTATTTAGCCCGTAGTTTGTGAATACCGGTGAATAGCTTTGTGTTTATTATGTATCTATTTGTTTGTCGCTCAAAGTGTCGTATTGTAAATAGTTCTCGATAACTGCTTGTATGACTAAACATTTTATCGGGCTTTCTTTAACTATCTTTGAGATGCTGTTCTATTCACTGCACGAGTTTGATTTCTTACGCTTCACATGTGGGCTACACCGGTTCAAAAAAATAACGACGTGTCTTTTTGAAGAACCTGTGCAGAAGAAATGTAACAAGAAAAGACTGTATTTCCTGCCCAAATTGAATATATAATACATGACGACTAAATAGCTAAACAGCAAACCCTAAACACAAAACACCGTCTCTCCGGTATCAATGAGCTGTATTGTAATTAACAGCGTATAGGCTTTTATAAAGAATGGAAGCAAATGTAGGATACAGTATAATAGAAAGAAAACATAATAGAATATAGGGGCCTATTACAAGGAAAGGTGGAAGTGAGCAATTTGGATATTGTACATTTTAACTGATTTCATAAAACTAGACTGCTGAAGATGTTTTTCATCAAATCTCACCTGATAATGGATAGTTAATTATCCATTAAATGGACGTTGGACGGTTATAATGGATTTGTATTTATTTGTATTATTTATGCATCGGTACATAGCAACACAATTAACAACGTTTGTTTGATTTCAAAACCGTAGGATATTCTTTTAAAGCACTTAATAATTTGTGAAACTCTATCATCGTCCTTTAATTAATGAGAGGTTCTGGTCTTACCTTTTTGTCTGAACATGAGCAGAATTTTCACATTTTTCCAGACGACACTTACTGTAGCCAATTAACATCCTCAAACTGAGGAGGTTGTTTTTATAAGCACGCTGGGTTTTGTAGCACTATTTAGCTGTCTTACTCATTGGGGGGAAAAAATAAAAAACAAACTTTTTATCGCCGAAAAGATTTTAATCAGGAATGGGCAACATCGGGTAATCTACCTCGTCTAATAAAATACCAATAGACTCAGTACTGTTGTGTAAAACTTCTTTTGTCACGATTAAGAACTATGGTACAGGCTACAATCAACAACTATTGTTTTAATACCTTTAACTTCAAAACGATTCTAGCCCATTTTCTATTTTCACTTGTTTTTCCATGCAGACCAAATGTTCATAAGGTTTAAATTGAGGTTTGGCTTCACAGAAATAATTAATAATGAAACTTGTTCAAGTAGGCGTATGCATTGTTTGCTTAGAGCAAAATGACCAAATGCTGGCCAAATTTGGTCACTGAGAAAACATTTTAGTAGGTAAAATGTATTATTATTATTATTATTATTATTATTATTATTATTATTATTATTATTATTATTATTATTATAGTAACAGTTTATAGCCTATTGATGTTTTTAATACTTAGGTGTATTATTTGAGGTAATACATTAAAAGAACATTATATAGGTATACAGTAGATATATAATAATACTAATAATAATAATAATAATAATAATAATAATAATAATAATAATAATAATAATAATAATAATAATCATTTGCAGCATGTTTGTAAAATGATCTTGTGGTATATTTGGTAAATATTATGAATGTATTTCTTTCATTCTTTCATTCTTGCAGTAGGCCTATTCTCCTGTTTGAGATTTTAAACACAGTACTGGCAGAATTTGAGACTGAATGCAGCCAAATCTCCCTGCTCTAAACATCATTGAATAATATATTTCAGATTTCATGTAAATTGACACGAGAGGTACCCATCGTTATAACCACGAAGAAAACAATTTAGCACCACCATGTGGCAAAATGAATGGATACAAGAGAGGCATACATTATTATTATTATTATTATTATTATTATTATTATTATTATTATTATTATTATTACAGGTCATTATATAAGTCCTATGTATTTCAATACGCATTTTCATATTCTTGAATCTATCACACACAGTGACAGGCCTGCAGTATATTGTAGCTGTTGATTTACCCATGGAAACATGATAAAAACCCTGTTGATAAAACAATACAGTGCTCCTGTATGCTATACCATTTTAACTAACATCATCTTTATTCTCCAGTACTACCCTTTCAAGTGTTAATGCTCTGTATTACATCTGTGGGTACAGTAGTCTCACACTGAGTTAACTGCACATGCCCAGACACTGATCGGTTGCTATGGTAAGCGCAGCCTAGTAAAAAGAGTGGCGAGAGCACAGAGGGGGCAAGAAGCCTGAAAGGGGTTCCTGTGTGATGTGAAAAGGTCATTATCATGTTGTTGTGACAGTTTTATTTTTGTCTTTGTCGCCGCGGATTCGAAGGACACTTCTTTTTTTATAATGTTGCTTGGCACGCTGTACCACTGCTAATGACCAGGCCCTCACTTTCATTGACTGCCTCAGCTCCTGCTCCCTCGCCCAGGGAGGCTACAATCCCAGGATTCAGCTGCAGGCCTGAAAAAGGCTGTATTGTTCATGCAGGGACTCTCTCACAGACCCGGATACTCGTTTCTCAGGACCTCTGGAAGCACACACCAGCAGCGCCTTTCACACTTTTTGTTTTGTGCAGTTTTTTTGTGTTGTTTTTTTGTTTATGTGTTTTTTCGGTTGGTGGTGTTTTTGTTTTCATTGATTGGTAATCCAACTCAGGTCACAACAGTGCTGCCGTGGCTTCTATACTTTTGTTCATTCATTTTTCCTGTTGTTTAAGATCATGATGGTGAATGAGAAAACATTAGGGGTCCTATTAATAAAGCGTTAGCATGCCGCTAGGTACGATGCTGTCTCATTCATTTAGCGGCCAGATAATGCTTTATCAATATGGCCCCTCCATGCTACGGTGGGTAAGTTACCCTCACTACAGAACATGTACTAGAAGATTTTGGACAGGGTTACTACAGACTGCACAGTGATGGGGCAGCGGCCCTAGACTTGAAGCACATTGCAGCCTTGACTATGAGCTTAGTGTTTCTTCTTCTTTTCACAGGCTTGCTGGTGGAGATTCTTGCAAAGAGAATTAAAGCATTGAGGTGCTTAGTGATCCGACAACAGATTATGCATTGTGAAGCTTTTCTTCAAGAGGAAAAGGATTCTCCCCACTGCTCCATGCACCAAAAGTTATAGGTCATGAAAAGGTACAGAGACAGGGCCTATGTAACACGGACACCAGCCTTCTATTGGAGCAAAAAGGGTGAACTGGACAGCAGCCTCCAAACAGAGGCGTTGTAAGATCCTCAGTCCTTAGAAAGAGACTGGAGTGGATAGCAGCCGTATGCCACAGACACGTGTTGGGCCAGAGAACCTTAAGAGTGAGGGATTGGAGAGCAGCCTCTAACGGAAGAGAGTGTGAGACCACAGAGCCTGAGAGTGAGTGCTGGAGTGGACAGCAGTCCTGCCTCAGAGCTGGTTTTACTAGACCTAGTGTTTAATAAAAGCAAGTATTGTGTGGTACTGACAGGGGGGGGGAATCAGCAATCAGAAATGAAAAGTGAATGCTGTACACATCAGCTAATTGGGGCAGCAACGTGTAATGAGGGAGCCTGGCCCAATCCCCCAAAGACACAGCCTTGAGGCCCCGCAGCCAAAGCCTTTCTGCTCATGTGCTCATTAACAGCTGTGAAGTGCAGCCCCTCATTGGCCTGCTGTTGCTTTACATAGGGATCCTTAACTGTCTGCTTGACTTAAGTACAACCTGTTTGTGCAGGAGCAAAGCTAACCTGAATAATCACAGCTAAAGAGGCCAAGTCAAAATGAATTAACCCTTTGAGTCATCAAGGGCTCATCCCTAAAGCAGGAGGGGGTTTAACTTGTATCAAAAATGTAACAAAATAAAATGTGTAGGAGATCATAAGAAATAACAAAGTAAATCAACCAATAGTTCAACACTTTACGAAAAATGAACACGAATTCCCTACAATTTGTAGTTTTAGATTAAATCAAATTAGATGATATACAATACAGAGGAATAAAGGAAAACACATTGATAAATAGACTCAATGCCAGGATGCCTGAAGGTTTAAATAGAAAGGAATAGCACATTGTTACATCATTAACTATGTAATAAATGACATCTCAAACACATTCATAGATTTCAATAGAAATAAGTGAGTGTAGTTACCATGGCATCAAATGTCTATAAGTATCTCCAGTGTTTGTTTTCCAACACACTTTCCCTTCACAGAGGCAGAATAAACACACCGAAACGTTGGGAAGCTCTTTTGAGCAAAAAATAATATGAACATCCTGAACTCTCTTTTTCATTTTGCACAACTTTATGAACACATCTGTTAAAGCATTATATACTCACAAGGGTGCAATTTCAAACAAAACATAGAAAACAGACAAGGTGAACAAGACTCCCTTTACTGCTGCTCAAGCTTGAAGTATACCTTCAGATTAAATGGTACATCAGTATAAGGTCATCAATATGCAGTCCCAGCCACATGCATTATACACAATATTTAAGTATATCCTTTTATGTGTCTGACTGTTTAAAAACACAGGCAATGGTCTGGCAAACTAAAAATGTCCATCCATTTAATTATGGATTTATAATTTGAATATGCGTGCATGCTAAAACGCATTACGAGAGTTAAGTGGCATTACTGCCCAACCCTCCAGAGATCACACAGACTACATGAGGGGGAAATACTGTGGCAAATCTATTGTACATGACTGGATACATCACTGCGATGTGCAGTAGCAATTTCCTTTATAAAACACATTCAAGTAGAGAATGGTTGCTACTGGCCGTTTTTAGATCGTTCACACTACAGCTCATGCTCCAGACACTGTAACACCACAGGAGCAGTTTCTAAGATAGTCCGCAGTGTAGCATTAATGACATCGGAGCACATGGGGCACGAGAATCACACAGTGTCAGCCTTGTGAGCCCACGGTCTGACAATGCAATAGAATTCATTTGATTGGACTCATCTTCTTCAGCTGTTTGCCAGTATTCTACAGGAACGTTGGTCTCATAAAACTCAAAATACACAAGGCTGAACCGCAGCGCTCTTGACAATAACATTGCTACCTTCTTTTTGTGTTTTAAGTATATGCAATTAAATTGTTGTTCCGTGTAATTGGAACAGTGAAAAGCAGACACTGAGTAATACTTTGTCATAGAATTTAATAAGTTTCTTTCTGTGATTGCGTGCTGCTGCTGTCTTTCGGGACCCCCTTGACAATGAGAGGCACACCTCAATCTCATCCTGGATAAAAAACATCAAATAGCAATACTAATATAAATAGTAATTACAACTAAAACAGTGCTACAGAGTGGTAATAACTTTGAAAGGCTTAGTGAGCCTGATTGCAATGGAGTGTGGATCTCCAGAATTGCCTTTATTGATGAAGGAATTTCTGGAAGCTTCCGAAGGCATCTTCTGAAATGTTTGTCTGGTTGACTTGACAGGTAGGGTTGAAAGGTCACAGAAGAGTGAATTTGGCTGAAAGCCAGCTACAGGGAAAATCTAGAACATGAACAGGGGGTCGAGTTCAAATTGAGGGACAAGACTCATCTAGCGTGCAGTGACTAATTAATGCAGTGTTAATGATAGAGAGAGGGAGCTGGCAGAGCAGATTTGGGGAGGGGAGCTGTGATGGGCAATCACAAAGCTCCAATTGAAGCTTAGCTACTATAGAAAATAGAGTAATTACAGCGCCTTTCATCTCTAACTGACTCCAGGCCTCTCATTTTATTTTAGTAGTTTGTTATTCTGTGCTGGCTTTGAGGTTCTCAGTCCACACAATGGCATTTTATTACATTTGTATTTTTATTTATTTTGAGATTAAAGCTTTATGTTAGCCTAGTCAGCCTTGACAGTTGGTGAACTCAATATGAAGGTTTGTCAAAATTCACATCTTCACACACACACACACACACACACACACACACACCCACACACGCACGCACGCACGCACGCACGCACACACACACACACACACACACACACTGGAACATGCTAATAATTCAGCTCTGTGTTTATACAGGTGTGCCCTTATCAGCATATATGGATAGCAATGTTTTTTTTTTGTTTTCTGAAATCATGCATTTATGGGACAAACACATCTGTACTGTATTCAGTGTCCAGTATGGGGGTACATAAATACGCATTCAAACTCCTTAAAGGTATCAATACGCATTCAAACTCCTTAATGGCATCAATAGCAACGGCTCCTGATACAGCTGCCCTCACATTTGTATTTAGTGGATTCAGCCATGTTAATAAATGACCCTGGAGGAAACTGGATTTCTGTAGTTAGAGGGTGGCGGTATTAAGATTCGCCACTGTTTATAGAATTAAAATAGGCCTCCTTGTGTGTTTTGTGTTCAGCAGGTCTGCAGCAGCCCAGGGACCGGAGCATCTCACTGGTGTCACAGAGGAGGAGGGACGGGGTCCAGCTTCAAAAACATCAGCGTTCATTTCAAACCTCAGGACTGTTGAGTGTGGATGAGTGAAACAGCAGAGACACTGTGCTGTGATGTACAGCAATGGAAATCGAATATGAGAACGGTTTAGAATGTGTCAGCCTAGTAGTGATGTCACGCTGTGCATAACCCATACTGCACGACGCTTCATAGAACTTCCTGACTTGTGATTTATAATCAGGTAACACGTCCCGTGCAGAGTCTTATCATAATAGACCTAATCTCTTTGGGCAAACTGTCCAAGATGCTTACAACAACACCCTAAACACGCCACTTTTTAAACTTAGAAATAAAACCAAGCCTGCTTAAAACAGTTTGTCCAGACAGCTGTTTAAATATTATGTTATGATAGGTCTCCCCAATTAAATTCAACAGCACTGCAATACACACCCTGGCACCAATTTCCAGAGTGTATTATTCATTAAATTTAGATTGATATGAAAGGGGAATCAGATCACTGCTGTTGAGCTGCTGTAAGTCCAGGGTGAGTAAATGCAAACAGAAAGCTGCTGCTAGTTCCCATCGTGTTCTCACTGTATTGCATGAGCTGGGCCTTCATTCAGGTCCCAGCAGTACCGCTGTGGCACCATCTTCTGCTCCTCTCGTCATTTCATTTGATTTATTCATATCCGATCATTCAGGGTTTCATTGGTTTTTGTTTCACATGTAGGCTGCGTGCTTGAGAGTTTCTGGCGGGTGCTTATTTCATCCTCGCTGAATGAAAGTTTTGTTCTAATGATCATAACTGATTCTACAAATACCACAAGAATAAATGCAGGCCACCAAGCTCTCTGCAAACGACACAGCCTGAAACCCCCTGATCCACTGGAATGACTTACTGCTTTGATTCTCACTTTTGATAGCTATGTTATTCTGTGTTGGTGCAGAGGCAGAGACATTCACAATGGTACACTGATTTGATAAAAAGGAATCATTCGGAATGGATCCTGCACTGGTAAGTGAACACGCAAGACAGAGATACAAAAGAGGTCACCAGAAATACAGACTGCCAATACAGAGGTGCACATTAATAATAATAATGACTGGATTGGTACTACATTGCATTGGCTTTTTAGGTAAACGTAATGTTATTAGAAGCCTGTGCTGCCTTTAAAGCATGTCTCTTACCCCCTATTATTAAAGGAATCAAAACATCAATATGTTTTATTTGTATTTCATTTTATTAATTGTGTATTTGTTTGTGTTGTTCTATGTTGTATATTTGTACTTTTTTTTGGGGGGGGGGGGGTGATTATCAAAAGTATTGACATTTGCATTTGTATGGATCCTTTTGAGTTCCAGAATGACTGGTCAGGATATTTGTCCTTCATGCTTCTGCAACACTGGCTCCTACAGGACTTCATAAGGGAGGAATCAATAAAGAAGTATATCACTCATGCTATTCCCTCATGCATGACACATAATGCAATGAAGGGTCTGTTCCATTGATCGAAACAGCAATGGATCTTCATTCCACCACCGTTCAGATCAATCTGATCAATACTACTCCCAATATGTTGTTACAGAAAGCAAGACCCCACAGAAGTGCACTTGCTCAGAGATCTTGGTTGTTATTGATTGATTGCAGTGATCCAACACTGTTTACAGTGATCCGTTTGAGCTCAATTAATTCCAGCCCAATGTGTTTAGAGATGTCTAGAAGACTTCGATTTACCGTTAGTAAATCAGGCTCCGTGGAGCAATCCAGCAATGTTTACCGCTGAAGCCCTGGCTTCATAATCTGACTGGCATCATAAAGGTAATAAGAGTGAGGTGTCTGAAACCCACAAAGCCACCACACAGCAATTTAACACAATTCAATATAACTGTCACTTGAGACAGACCCAGGGTAAAATCGTAGGTGGCTGTTATCCAAAAACACAGTAGCGGCTGGGCTGAAGCTTTGTTGAAAAATACATTCATTCCATTGAAAATATTTATTTACAATGGGTCGATGGAAAGTAACAGAGGTTTTATTGTAGCACATCCCCCCCCCATCTCCCCCTCCAGGTTCATCCATTTATAAATGAGGGGTGCGGTCTTCTTTTCAGCTGTTCGTTTGCAGTTTGCAATTAGCGGTTTGTCGTCTCTGTTGATTAAAAGCAGGGAATTATGCTCACGATAACTGCCCCCCGTCTCCTGCCCCCTGTCCCCCCGCTAAATATTTGCCTTTTAAATCAAAGAAAGTGTGAGTGGATGCATCATTGATGGGAGTAGTGGGGTGGCCTTCGTACTACCCATTGTGAGAGGAAACTAAACACAAGCACAAGGCCAGGAGTTCCTAATTAATGGTCTGAGTTGTTATCTGGACAAAGCTCTGTTATTCTTTAATGGACGGAGCAGGAGGGACAGAAGGACTTGATCCAACGTTCTGATTGTTGTTTCTCAAGAGATGAGCAAACTAGGGCGATTGCCGTCTTCCACAAACAATAAGACGTCTGGGCGCTCTTGTCCATTATTAGGAGCGAAGTCAACGTTTTCACCAGCCGCCCTTCCTTCCAATGTAATATGAGGGACAGAGAGCAAAGCAGCTAGGCCCCGGAGATAAAGAGAATCGGAAGACCAGAGCAGCCGAATTCAGTGTCACCCTCTCTCAATGTGACACGGGAGAGAGAATTCAGCAGAAAACAACGATACCAGGAAGGTCCCACTGATGAATGGGATTGTGTAGCCTAAATATTTGTGTCACCCCAAAGCAAAGTGCAGCATATACACAAGATAAAGCAAATACCAACTGGTAAAGCTGGAGATGTCAGTGTAAAGTATACTCATGTTTCCTGCGAGCATGATGTGATCAGGGTTATTTTCTCACCAGTTCTCAGATGCTGAGCAGGGTTAGGCCTGTTAGTTCTGTAATGTATTGTGTCAGGTGGTACTGGAGCATCTTGTGAATAGGATGGTGCATTTCCAAATACATCCCACCTGTTACCATTAAATTAGAAGATTTATTATTGGTTCCATTTCCATTTATTTAGACGTCTTTCTCTTACATCTGGAAATAACTCTTAATAGTGTTCGGAGCTCTGTTGCTATGTGGGTGTCAATAACACACACTCTGTTACAGTTTGTTCAATGAAGACATAACAAGGGCTTTGACTAGACACCCTGCCCAGCCTCCCAGGTTGCCCAGGACTTGGACCCCTGGATCAGCTCACAGTGACCCCTGGCGAAGCCCCAGCGCTGGGCTGCAGTGCCCCTCGGAGGCCAGTTCAGAAAGAGACCGGACATCACATTTTGTCAGCCCTTGATGTGATTTGACAGCTCAGTAATAACACACCAAATCCTCTATTTTGGTTGGTTTCCCTGCCGTCCTCATTCATAATGGTTCAGTAGAGATTTCTTTATTTCAACACAAACAATGGTCTCTTTCTCCCTCTCCCCTCTCTCTCGCATACACACAGCCGCGCGCATTGACGGTAATGGATGACATCACTCCCCAGACAGAAAGAGGGGTTCCGTTTGGTTTTCAGAGGGGATCGTGGGAACCTGGAGGCTCTCACAATGTTTGCTCTGTTGTTTTCTCTCCCTGTTTCCCGCTGCAGTGTGTGGCGGCTGCTCTCTCTCTGCCTGGCTCAGCATCTTCATCCCCTCCATGCACAGCAGCCCTCCTTCAGAACACAGCGGCTTCCGAATTCCTGACTTCAAGCACAGCATCGCTCTCCAAAGCACAGTGAAAAAGAACTCCAGTGTACCCTTTTACCTCCTGTCACTCTCTGCTGTGTATGCACAGTGCTTTTTTCTGGCTAGCTCACTTCCTCTTGCTCTCCATTGATATCACCTGTGTGAATATCGGGGTCTATCTCGAGTCTGTGAGTTCTTCAAGTATTATTCCCATGCTTTTCCCATGTGAATATGCTATCAAACATTTTCCATCGTGTACCACCATTGTGTGTGTTTACCGTGCTTTCCTTTCCTTTATCATTCTTTCACTGTGCTTTGCAACATTTTCCATGGTAAACTTTTATCATTTAAACATTTGAATTTTTGGGGTATGCCTGGTGAATTCTGAGCTGAAATGAGCTGTGGTAAACTCTGCCTAGAGAAACGCTAATCAGATATTGCAGTGCTGGAGATAATACCAGTACTGTAACTAAATACCTCCCCAAGGTGAACTAGGTGGGGTCTTTAACCTCTGGAGGTGTGAGTTTGAATGAGACTCAGATTACAAACCCAATTCTAGCGGCTTTAGTGATCTCAGTCCCCACAAGTCCAGATTACAAAACCACAGGCGGTACACAATTCTGTGGCACAGGGCACCAGTGCAGAACAGAGAGGCTGCAGACTGGATGGGCATGGAGACTGACCTGCTCGCTCGTCCTCTAAGAGAGAGGGATTACACTTGGGTGATGCTTGTGGATCACTGTGGGGGAAACTCACGTTGCCACTGCTTGTGCGATCCCTACTCTGTGGATAAATAAAAGAGAGGATCTTCAGTCACGGTCACAGAAAGTTAACTTGTGCAATAGGACATACACCTGTATTCACTCAATCTGAACAGAGTCAGATCTTAATACAAAATCATCTAGGACTCTTCAATAACAACTAACAACTGGAACAGTGCACATCACATTCTGATTTATGTGTTTCCTTCTGTTGCAATATGAAGCTCCAGGGAGCAGCTGATTGATTTAAAAGGCAGTGGTATTAAGATGCTCCACTGTTCAGATCAAATGAATAGACCTGCATGAGTGTTACAAGGGAAAGCCTTGAAAACAAAATCAGATTATTTCATGAAAGCCAACGAGGATGGGTAATTTGTCACCCATGAGATCATAAAAACATAAAGGAAGAAAGACTAAAAGCAAATTTTCAGTATAGGTGTTCTTATTGGCTGAACTGGAGGAGTCATACCCAGCATGCATCAGCAGGGCTGACATAACAGCTGGTTAATTACATTCTCCACTCCAGAACTCTGTTATTAGCCATAATTGCACCTTGCTTCATGTGCTTTGTCATTTACCTGAGCTGAAATTTACACTGTTGGAGGTGAGGACTTTCTTCTTGTAATAGGAGCCGTGAAATTGGGGGTTGGGGTGGTGGCATGGCAAGCACACAAAAAAGACCAGCAGAAGAATCCAAACCTGGTGTTAAACAGGGGTGTTACTCAGGCACCCGAGAGGAATAATCCACTCTGCGTTTTAAACACGGGTGGGGGGAGGGGGGGGGGGGGGGTGGAATTCTCAAGGCAGCAGAAATCTATTGTCTATTTTGATATTATGCATCCACCTGCTGAATAAATTGCATGAAGATACTTTTATAAAACTGACTCTTTTTTCACTGTGCTTTTACTATGCTTTGCTATGCTTTACCATGGCAGACTTTAATACATAGCTGAACTGAAGCAGCACTGTTCTGAAATCATGTCTAATATATATATAGAAAGGAATGCGATTTCTAATGGTAAGATCGGCACTCAGGGGTTATTCTCCTTCACTGTTAAAGCCAACCCCCTCTAGGTGTGACTTACATACCTGTAAGGCTTCATTTTAACAATTCCATAATCACCTGTTTTGTTCACTCTAGCTTAGCTCGTGCAGCCCCCTGGGAGAGAGCAGGCACGGCACCATTGAAGAACAAGGGAGTTTGTTCCAGGCTGCCCAGCCTTCCTCCTACTCCCTCTGTTCTGGGGATAATAGAAGCAGATTGGACCAGCTGTTGAACAATAAAAGACTCAAGGACGGCAAATTATTGAGCTAAGAGACGCTGATTAGATCAGTTTCCTAGCATTCACACGCTCTGTGAAAGAAGTTCACACCTGAGATAATACAGGCTAACCTGCCTGCTGCTGCGTTAACCCCTCCATCGCCTGGGCAACGCCTCCTGCTCCTCGAATGGGAACGGTACAGGCAGAGGCCTTGTTTTGAAAAAGTACAAAGCGGACAAAGAAGGAGTTAAAGGGAAGCTCTGAAGGCTCTGAAGGGACGTCACACAAAGAAAAAACAACAACAACAAAACCACTGCGTGGTTTTGCTAAAGGATATAGGGCTGTATTCATGAGGCATTAGCGTGCTGGTAAATGCACAGGACGGTAGTGCATTGTGATGCTTCATGAATAGAGCAGAACTACAGATTTACAGCCTTGGACTGCCTTACCTAAGCTAGCACAATAAAAAAAAACCTCCATATTAACAAGAATCAGAACCAAACTGATGTATTACTCATTCAGGTTTTTTTTTAAGATTGGTCTCCTTTCAGAAAATAGAAGTTAAATAATGGAGCCACCACATGCCTGCCGTTTACTTACTATTATCTAGATCAAACAAAACTGTCGTGCTTCTTTTTCTTGTAATAAAAAGAAGTCCCTTTCCACTGCTTTCTCTGGGGGTTGAAAGTTCTTTTAAAGGGTCCTATTCAGAGAGAACACTATCCATCAACCAAGAAATATGAGAACATAAAATAAAGTATTATGCATTAATAAAAAGAAAACATCCTGGGAATCCCTAGCAATGAAAGCTATAAACTATTATTATTATTATTATTAGTAGTAGTAGTAGTAGTAGTAGTTCTCTATTATTAGTAGTATGTCTAGGTGTAAGGGCAGCAACAAACAGGAACTACAAATAAATGGTCTAATTTTATAGTTCATATTTTTGTAATGGTATAGAAATGAGCAATACACTTTTATATTCTACACTTATAATATCAATAGCATTTCTATCTGATAAATGTGTTTTAAAACTGCATTTATATTTGATGTATATATTAATAACACACGTTCACTGTCATAACCTCAAACAAATACACATGGAAGCATGCTTTCTAACACTGTGGATTAATCATTCATATCAATAATCATGATAATAACACTGCATTCCCACTATCCACTGTCAAAATGGAGCACCTAAGAAAATACAAACAGAAAACTGAATTAATCCATTGAGCTACTTTTAAACGGCCCATCATTACAACACAGTGACTTAAGTGACAGTAATACTGAACACATACATTATTTTCCTATTTCAAGTAACATATACAAAATAATTATAAATGCCCACATATGTAGTATAAAATGCAAAATTTATATCACAAAATAATCTCCCTAAATAATAATAAACAGATAAGAGATTAATCAGTGTAATTCATTTGTACTAGCTCACTAGTGGGATGCATCAAAACGTATAACATTTCTCTCCATGCTGTACACTGTATTTGCAAATACACAGACACAGCCATGTATACACCGATGTTTATTTGCATGATGTATAAGATGTATTGTGGGATTTAAACACATCTAGCAATGTTCTAACTTGTGACTGAATTCCATGAACAACATTCCAGACAGAATGCTTGCAATCTATACAGTAGCCATACCCAGTCTGGAAAACATGCAAAGTCCAGACAGCATCTCTGGAGGGTGAATGATGGGAACCGAGAGTTTTGGGGGGAGGGGTGGGGGTTGTGGGTTCCCAGACTGGACCGTGAGAGATCTGTATTGAGAAGTGGTCCGGGGGGGATTCCTTTACTGACGGGACCCCCCTCCCTGTTTTTACGCTGGCTTTATGCAATGTCAGACACAGCACACTCTGCCCATTCTCCCACACCCCTCACTCTGCATACATCTGCATGTCTTGCTATGAATATGCATGGCAGGCTCGCGGGTCAGATTAACCGTCATTGTGGAATGGGAGTGCCATTCACAATGGGGGCACAATGGGTCCTGAGCCCTGCCTGCCTTACCTCCCTGCCAGCCAGCCAGCCAGCCAGCGTGGGACCCCCTGATTTAGGAGCGTCTGTCCCCCCGACGGGACAATTCGGATGTATGAGAATGTGTGTGTCTCATACGTGTCGATGTGTGTGGGTGTCTGCATTGTGGGTGCGTGCGTGTTGGGGAAAATAAATATTGCTGAAACACAACCATTACTAAATATATAAACATATATATATATAATTGCACTACCCGTATATACAGCCCCATACTTCCAGGAGGATGCTGTACAATATGTTTAGTGGTTTATTGTAATGTATTACACTATTGTAATGTTTTGTAGGTTTATTTATTAGGAATGCAGCAGTTATAATATAGGTCAGTTTGGGCACTGTTAAACTGCAAAGTTAATGTGATCATTTCCCATCAAGAAAAAGTGAGAAGGCTTGTGCTTTACCATGGGTCCCTGCAAACAGATTCATTGTCTGCTGTGTAGTTTTGCCATGTTAGTGCGTTTCAGATTGATTTATTAGATGCAATATAACAAACTGATACTAAAGCGCGTTGGCAAATGTCTTATAATACCCTCCAACTGAGGCAGCATACCAAAATACATTTTAAATAATCTGTGAAGAATCAATGCAGGTGTGGAAACCTGCAAAATGCTGTATACACTGAATAAGAATACAGTGTTGGGTCAGGTGACTCACTGCTGTCAAGGGTACTGCTGACCCCTGCTGGTGAGATGAGGTAATGGGATATGAGCATGAAAAAAACCAGGGGAGATCCTTCTTTTGTATAGTGGTTAAGATGCCCACTTGGACACTGAATACTGTGTGTATATATATATATATATATATATATATATATATATATATATATATATATATATATATATATCCCACACACAATCAAACATATGGTGCTTTATAATGTTAAAATAATGTTACATTTTGTAATTTATATTTTATAATTACAGGGGTCTGTTTGACACCATGCCGTGGTAGTCATTAGTTATGCATAATTAGCAGCAGTATGCAAATGAGGCTGCGCAAAGAAACGGAAGAAATAAATAAAACTCTTTTATGCAGAAGCCTCAGAAAAAAAAGAAAAAAGGAAAAAGAAAGAAAGGGAGTCTCTTTCACAGCGCTGCAGTGCCTCTCGTTAGCCCTGTGGATTTGGCGGGGGGCTGTCAGAGAAAGTCAGATAATGGATGGCGGTGAGGGGCCCAGGCGGGCGGCAGCTCTCAACTGGCCTGGGTTTCTTCCCCTGGCTGTGAAGGAATGTGTGGAGCTCCTTTCAGGCAGAGGGAAAGTCAAGGCTGCCCGCGGACAGCCGGCCCATGTCAAAGGGATCTGTCAGAGTGCCTCCCAGCATGGCCTGCCTCTCCCTGGGGGAACACAGGCAACGAAGAAGGCCCAATTGAGGAAAGCAGAGGGATGTGTCAATCACTCACCGGCTGGAAAAAAGAGATGTCTCGTCTAGGACAACAGGCCTGCGAAACTAGGCCTCTGCGTGCCCTTGCTAGCTGTCAGCCTCGCCTAGCAACTGCAGCCCGGCGATAGAGAGGCTTCATGCCTAGCAACGGGAGCCTAACTCTGTAAGGGCCTTGCTCCCTAGCAACGAGGCCCTGCGATCGCAAAAGAGTCTCGTCTGAGGCCTACTAAAAAGGCTTTTTCTTGTCAAGGAAAGATTCATCTCATGGACTGTGAAAGGCGGTTCCTCCCCCTTTCAAACATTTGTCAAGCAGGGTAAAGAAAGGCCTGTATACTTGGCGGATAAGATCATGACTAATCTGTTGTTCCTCGCAGCTGAGTCCTGACTGGGGCTCTAAAACAACTTTACTGAGCTGCAGGCTGCCGGTCCTGAATACCGATGAGCTACCTGTCAGACAATCGAGTCTCTTACATTTCTATGGGCCGAAACTTTCCTTAATGACTGTGAAAAAGGAGGGGTAGATTTTCCATAAAAAAGATTCAGATTCCATAACAGTGGAATAGAAAAATATCTATCTATCTATCATCTCTGAAGTATGTCATTTATTTGAATTTACAGTGGATTGATGGTGATCAATATCTGTATGATTTTTTTTTTTTTTGCAGTTTGGTTTGCAGTAACTTACAGTAAACACAACACACCACGTCTAATATATATATATATATAATAGTCATATTATTTCAGGGGTAGACACAGCATCAATTAGACACAGGGTAGTCCCAATACTGCCTCAATACTTTTAAGACGGATCTGTATATTAATCTGGTCTTAGATCTTTTTTATTAATTCACACCCAGATTTCTCTAGGTTTTGCTTTAGCTGGGTGAGGTAAATCTCACAGACCTTTCCTGGTTAAACGTGTCTCAATGAATAAATCAATGAAATCAAAGTGTTTACTAGGAGGGATCTGGTGAGAAGCCTTAACCACCCCTGGAAAGAAAAAGCAAGGCCAGGGCTGGGAAAGAGATTGAAAAGAAAGACATTGACTAGCACCAGTTCCTGAAAGCGCCAGCGTCCAGTGTGGGAGAAAGTGACAGTGAAGCAGAGCGCTATTCCTCCCGAATTAACGAGTACACTTGAAATAGATTAGCTAGATCCAGATGGCTGGGACAAAAAAGACCTCGGAGAAACACATTTCACTTTTGTTGTTTTGAAAATAAAGGCAGTCCAGCGATGAGAACCCTGGCAGGCCGCAGGTCTTTTTTGTGGAACCGCTGAAGGAAGATAATTGAAACACCGATGCTGGTGTGGCAGAAGGATTGATTGAAGGAGCCCGTGAATCCCTTCATTCCAATCAATTAACCCCAATTAACACCAGGCCCGGCTCTGAAGCCCCAGTAATCAGATGGATCCTCCTCGTCATTAGCTGTAATACCAGCCTGCAGGCTCTCTAACTGCAGGGCAGGGACCCTGGGGGTTAAAGAGTGAACAGAGAGCGTTCACTGGGGAGGCGGTGAGGAGAGGGTTCAGGAAAACCTAACCTGTGTGTTTCATGTGTTTCCATGAGGCACGGATTGTTTTAGTTCCCAGCACTGCGGGATCCTTGCTTTTGCAATAAGATGACATTAGAGACGTTTCCAAAGCACCGGTCGGTGTTAAGTTTACGTTGTTTATTGCAAGAGAACTGCCTTATTTTGTTTAATTATTTTGCAGGAAAGCTGGGTCAGATTTCTAATTCAGATATCATGTCTAAAATCACTCCCCATTAAGGTGTTATTCTTCTAGAGTTGGCTGTAAAGATTTCTTTTTATTCATACCAGATATGATAATTGTGCCATTATTTTGCAGGGTTGAATCAAATCTTGATTGTTGGCACGTCTCACCAGCACTCCCACTCCTGGCCCTGTCAATCAGCCCTTTGATTGACAGGGCAGGCTAGCAATCAGTAGGTCCAATTAGCCCCCATTAGGAGGTGTCCGTTTCCTCTCCCACACTCTCTCCCTTTCACAAGCAATCCCAGGCAGGTGGCTCTTCTAATTGGAGGAATCTTTAAGCCTAAACCTCTTGCTCTCGTTCGCTTTTTTTTTATTTGCAACTGTCCCTTTCACACCAGGGCTGGTGCCCTAGCCTGCAAGCCCAATGAAGGAGCCCCGCCTGCCTCCAGCACCATTGTCTGCCTCTTACACAAGGGTCGTGCTCCCTAAGACCAGACCCTTTGACACAGGCTGATGGATTCACGTTGCCTGACAAAGAGCCCTGATTGAGTTTTAATGAAGTCCCGGAGTCCATCTTTTAAGTGGCTGCTGAATATACATGAAGATGGAGGTGGATGATGGAGAGAGAGTGAAAGACAAAAAACAACATACAAGTGATAGGAAGTAAAAGGTAATCCCTCATAACAAGGAAACTTAAGGGAGGGCATTAGCATGACAAGGCTGGGTCAGGGGGAGCATGAGGGGGCTGGAGCAGGAGCAACCCTCCTTCCCTCCAAGGGGAGTTACTGGGTTAATTGGAACACTTGTCCCAGGGTCCGCTTCCTTCATCAGGGAAAAAGAAATCCAAGAAAGGATCACAAAAGACTTGTTTAGGAGGAAAACTGGAAAGGGGAGAGATTCTCACAGATATATATTAAGAAAGAACCCTCCCCCCCCCCCCCCCCCCCGTTCTCCCCCTCACAATATGAGTGAGGGGTACACAGTGGGGCAGATGGGTCCAACCTGCCCCCTGTGGCATTGAGTTAATATCTGTGCATTTGAAATAAAAGTACACAACACATTGTACCTTTCAGGTATGGTAACCTGCAATATTTCAGCATTCTTCGATAGGGGGCAGGCTTGTCCTTCAATATGGAATCAATCTGGCATTTAACATCTATCTCTGTATCTATCTATCTAGCTATCTATAGCATCTACAGTATGAATCAGATGCAGCGTTCACAGGACACACTCACAGCTAGTCACCTTACGTAATTGAACCCTCAGCATTTTAATATTTCACAGTAGTACTTTAATATACAAACCAAGTGACCACCAGTGGAGCCGCACGCTGCAAGCAAGACTCTTAACCACAAAAGAGCCAAGCTCGTCTGCATGAACCACATGTCACCTCCCAGGGTCACAGTCACTACCGGCAGTGCACCACACAGCAATGCCCATTTCATTCTTCCCTCTTTTAACCTAAGCTACTGCCTGCAGCCAATCTATGAGATCTGTGTCATGGCACCAAAGGAGCATCTTAGCCAAAGAGGCTGAGCCATGTGCAGGTGTGGTTCTTGAGTTTGTAACCACGTCACACAACGCTGCCCGTTACACAAGCAGAGCTTTATCAGTTTTGTACAATTTCCTCCATCTGGTATGAGGGTTCCCTGTGTTCGGGGTGCTTTATGATGCAGTGTGGGAGCTCCTGTGCCCGCTGTCTCAAGGGCAGGATGGGGATTTTAAACTGAGCTGCAAACCCTTTGAAGGAATCCTAGTGCAGCCCATCACTTTGTTTTCCTGCCCCCCCCCCCAGCCTCCCACCTCCGTCAAACTGCCCCAATCAGCGATATAATTATTAGGGGGCTTGGGGGTGAAGAATTGGGAATAAAAGACATCAAACTACCCCCCCCCCCTTCCCCTCAATACAACAGCAACAAGAGGCCAATTTGTCCCTGTGCCCACCCCCCCTGCTGAGTTATTTAGCTTCAATGGCAGGTACTGATTAGGAGCAGCCCGGCCAATCCTGTTCCCCTAACCCCCCCCCTACCCAGCTCTTCTTAATCTGATTACAGTCTTTATAGAGCTCTTCAGACAGGACCGGCCCAGGGGGACAAAGGCAGCCCAAGGGGTTTCACACACGCTCTCTCTGGGCTATGTGATCTGAGTGGAGACCGTTCTCTTTTAAAAATCCACTGGCAGCCCTTTTCAGGCTGCAGCCCTCCCAGGCCACCTGCCTGCCCGCCTGCCTGCCTGCACAGCTCAGAGGGGGGATTAAGAAGAACAACTCTGTTACAGCCAGGCTCTCGAGAGTGACCCCACCCTCCACCACCACCACCACCTTCGTCCTTTCCCACTGTGTGTGTGTGTGTGCCTTGTTAGATAAGACACGAGAAGGGACTGAACCCAGCTCTCTCCCCCACCACCACCATGGGAAAATCAGCAAAATGAGGAACATGACTCTCGCACCCCCCCACCGCACAGCTAATCTGTATCTTGTAATCCACAGCCCCTGGGTGAGCGAGGACCTCTACTCACACTCTCTCCCTTCTTCTGATTCTTTTTGTTCTGAATGCCATCCATGTAAAGAAAACCCAATCGTGTGCTCTAGCTATGGCATTAGCCAAAATGCATGTATGTAATGTATAGATATTGGTTTGCAATTAAAGGAGCAATAGCATTTTCTTTTCACAATGAGCACAATGGACTCCAAAGCCGTTTTATAATTGAAATGTATGTCATTTTCTATCTATCTATACATATATACTTACTTACATATATACACATGCATGCATGCATGCATACATACATACATACATGCATACATACATTCTCATATTCCTCAAGCCAGGCAAGATTGCTAAATATAAACATATATACATATCCTTCATTGAATGAGCAGTACACTGTCATTACAACGTAACTAATGTGATTTCAGATACGTACCTGATCAACAACCCCAAGCACACTGTATTATAAAGAGTGGGTTTCCATTGCTTATTAACTGCTGGCCATTAGAAATCAATGCTATCTAAGTTCACTTAAGTTCAAGAACAGTCGTGTTCATTGCTTGTAGTGAATTATGCAACACATGTGTTTTCCCTTGTAATGTGCATTTCCATATGAATACATGCATTGGAAATGACTAGGAGTGACCAACTGTGTGGTCAGTGCAATTGACCTTGATGACCGTACACACTTCCATGCCTCAAGGCAAGACAGAAAAACATCTCTGTCAGACAGATGAAGTGCCTCTCCTGATCCCTTACAGTTTTCTCTCATATATTATGTATTACTATGGGTGTTTAAAGGTGTGGATGCTTTACAAAAAAATAGCATCATATATTCACTTTGTAAAACAACCTTCCTTCATAACATATTTTCTCTCACTCTCTATCTCTCTCTCTCTATATATATATATATATATATATATATATATATATATATATATATTCAAATAATACAGAAACACTATTTGTAAGAATGATATAACTGTAAATGATATTTAGGACCGTAATTATTAAAATAAAAACATTTCAAAAATGAATTTAGTGGTTTTACTCATTGAGTCTATATTGCTATGAAAAGCGTTGTCAGTAAAATCTCTAGGACTGTTTTTTTTTCAGTGTCTTGTGGTGCATATCAATCATATGTGCAGTAGATGATCATCTCTCTCAGATCACTGCACTTCATAGGGGACGGCCTTTGACCCCCAGCATGTCAGACGAACAAACTAAGCAAACAGTGCTAACGTGTGGGAGCAGCTCCCTCGGGGGGCAGGCTAGCCCAGAGCGGAACAAGTCTGTGACCTTGTTAAACCAGTGAGACCCTTTAACCCCTTCAATCCATCCCCCAGCGCCTCGGGAAGCATAATGCCGTCAATGGAGTCTTTCTGACAAAGCACAATGCCTCCCGGAATTCATTATTCCATGGGGAATATTCCCAGCCCGGGGTGCACAGAGCAAAAGAGAGAATGAAAGTTTGGTTTCCAATTAAAGGGACAAGAAAAGATTTCCAATAGGTTTTAAATTGGGTTTAAAGTTAAAAGTTCAGCTTGCCTGTCCGTTACAGTGGAGAGCTCTCATTGAAATGGTAATCCGTGCCCCTCATTTATTATCTACTCCCAAAACTTCAAACACAAAATAATGTCATCTCTTCAGCGCTGCATTCAGCCACAATTTAGGAATAAACTACAAACAAGATGTGCGAGAGCTCACTGGTTAGCGTGCTGGGCTGCAGCGTGGAAGGTAGTGGGTTTGATGAGCCTGCACTTCAGATCCTGTGCCTAAGGGACAGTAAGATCTTAGTTGTTTATTCTGTGATAAAAAGCGTTGTTTAGATGTGGATCTTTTTAAAAAAAAAAAAAAAAAAAAAAAAAAAAAAACCACAAGGCAGGCACAGTATGTTTAAGACTTTTATTAATACAAAACAAATTACTTTACAAAAACAATGGTTTAAATCTTTGAAATCCACCATTTCAGACTATTCATGATGGAATCTGCCAGGGAGAAATCAGCAGCTGTTAATGAATTAAGAAGCAAAAGTAAACATATTGGGGGAGGAAAAAAAACGAAAAAAAAACACACACCACAGAGCAACATGTTGATGTTTATACCAGAAGGCTGATTGAATGGGGGAGGGGCCCCTCATTACCATGACCTGGGCATGTAATGTGCCGTGCGGAAACCACTACTAGAGAGAAATTGTATTACACTGCGTTGTGTTATATTCCAGCATCACACACACAATACCTTCTGAAGCAGAGTGATGTGCTCCAGGACACTCTCTGCACTCGGAGTCAGACCCTTGGCAAATAAAATAGAAATGCCTCCTCCATCCCACACTGGTGCACTCTGCTAAACACCAGCTGATGTCATTCTGCATGCAGATAATAATACACCACTGTAGTGTTCCTGGAATGGGAGAGGGATTCAGGACAACCTGAAAGCAATCCTCACACGGGATTAAATACACAGTCCTGCTTGCTGGTGCAATCCCAACCCCACCCCATCACTGTCACACATTCAATCACAAATGTGGTTTAAAACAACCAATTGACAAAACCGTTGTTCTGATGAATAAATTAATTAAGACTTTTAAAACTATCTAGTTGCATAGAAATTGTGTGTACTAATATGTATATATATATATAGTATTTTTAAATATGGTTTTCCATCAGTTAAACAGAGATACCTTTCCTTTTATTACCAGGAAAAGGGCAATTCATATTATTATTATTATCATTATTGTATTTAACATGTCTTTGCTTTGTTTGCACCAGGATGTGGAAGGTATTTCATTACAAGGAAGTGAAACTACAAGGAAGAACACTTGCTGACATAAACCTCACCTGGGAGTTTTAATCCAACCTCCCTTTTGTTTCACCATCACTGACGTCCTGTATGATCATTTCAGCAAGACCACATGAAGTACAGCCGTGTGGTCCCAGCACGCAAGTCTGCACAGCAACCCGCCCCTCAACTGCCCTCGCACATACACTGGGTGCATGCAGGAGGCTTACATTTCTATATACTTTGAAAATATGCATCATTTCAGCAGTTTATGAATAAAGACAATAGAAATTATATTTCATTTCATGTTAATCTACAAGATTTGCAACAGATGAAAACCAATAAATAAAGTTGGATGTTATAGTCATGTATGATTTAAGAAACATAGAATATATCATATATACATATGGGTCAGAATACATTACTATGACAATATTATGTGTCTGGGTTTTGGGCTGGGAATTCAGGAGTGGCTTGGTTCTGCGACTCATACATTACCTGCCCCAAAGCAACTAGAGACATATCATTGTGTGAATATATTCCGACCCATACATTATTCTACATATACATATAGATTTAAAGGATTTCTTTTTTCAGCTCAGAAGTAATTGGATGTAGAGGAGTTGCTTCTAAAGTTAAAGGTTTCTTTTCTTGTGATTTGTTGGCACCCTGTGGGATCCACACACACACCTTGGGTATACAGTATAGTGCTGCAAGCGCCCTTCTCCCCCCCCCCGCTGTCTGGCAGGGGTCAAATATAATACACACGCTCCAATATTAAATGTCCATGTAGATCACATTATTTGAGGAATCTTGTGACACTGAGACCCTCGGCTTGATCCCAACATCAAGCAATCAGGCAATAGGAGAAAATGCATTTATCCAGCAGGCAAAGAAAGAACTGCCTGACTCCCAGAGGAGCTCCACTCAAACCTGCAGAGAGAGAATCCGGTTAGAACACATTGCAATGGTGAGGCTCTTTAGTGAAAAAGATCATTACCTACAATATTTAAAACAGCTAGAAGATTACCGAGAGAAATGTGGGTATCCATTTACAAGCGACACACACAACTGCAACGCAAGCGTGCACACATGTTTTATATAATGCAGTATTTATAAAAATGACATGTTCTGTTTCTGTATTTTAATGAGAACTGTACATTAGACAGATGGGGATATAGCAAAGCCAACAGCAGGCTTAATCTAAATGATACATGTCGACTGTTGTAACCTGGTTTTAAAAATGGATGCAAAAATCTGATGAACAATCTGCAACCTGGCTTTGCCGTTTCATTAGCTAATAGAAGAGACCGTGCCGGAGAAAACAAATGTGACTGACTGGTGACATCTTGTGGTCACACATGGTAGTACACTGACAAACGGCCTACAGATTATTATTATTATTTATTTCTTAGCAGACGCCCTTATCCAGGGCGACTTACATTTTACAGATATTTAACCAAGTCACATTTAAATAAAGAGATAATAGATTATTGGTTTCCCCAATCAGCACTAATCTTGGGCTACCTTTAAGAAGTGCCATTTGAGGCACATGAAAGCAGCCATTCAAATGTAGTCAAATCAATAAGAAAACATGCAAAACCAGGTTCTGTATACACAAACACATTGAACTACGGGTGGCCTCTATAGCGAACGATATTTGCTTTGCCATAAGCAAATCAGCCAACATTAAGCTGGTTTTGCCACAAAAGGTTAAGAGGCGTGCTGACACTCTCTGGCATCCTAGTGAAGTATCCACTGTACCTGTCGGACTGGCGTTGGGGGAGCCTGCTCCGAGAGTTTGTTGGGCATGTGGTTGGCATATTCAAGAGCGGCATGGGGTGTCGGATTCTCCTCGTCCTCCTCAGGGACCTGCGACGACGGAGGAAGAAGAGTCGTTAATGAGCCGTCACTGTTACACAGGTATGTATGCATGTATGACAAATCTATAAGAAGGCTTGCAGCGCCATCATGTGGTGTATATGAAATTATTCCATCCATGCAGATATAAAATATAATACAAATAACAAGCTACATAATTTAAAAAAATAAATGTAAAGAAATCCAACACACATTTCAATTAAGGATATGTGCACTTCCAAAAATCAACCTCAAGAGGGTAGAAACGCATCAGTCAGACTCCAACCAATCACTTTCAACAAAATACATATGAGTCAAGCGTGGAAGCTTGTTTTTACAGGTGCAAGTTCACAAAGGCATCCAATCTGGAAGCACACTATTATAGAAATGATACATGATATCTAAATGACATTGTGTATTGAAGCATGACTATATCTTGAGACACAGAATACTGTCTCTATACACAGTGCTTTCCCAATAACTGTTTCTTATGAATTTGAATGTGTGCCTACCTCCCAGTAAACATCATCCTCAAAACAGTTCTCATCTGGGGCATCTCCCCATATGTTCAGCTTCAGGATAAAACCTTAAATAAATAAATAAATAAATAAATAAATAAATAAAATACACAGGTGATGAGGTACAGCACCTGCAATTCCCCATTTACAGCACTTCTCATTTTCAGCCACAAGGTGGCAGTCACATGTCTGAAATCTGTAATCCGTTTACCACAAGATGGCTCACGTGACTCTTCGGTTTCTTAAAGAGGGAAGTTCATCAATTTGCAAACGGCTACGTGTATATGGAATGTGGCTGCATAAGTGCAGTCAGACTGGTGGATACAGACGACAGGGATCTTTGTTTATTGGACTTCACGTGACACTTACCAACTAGTGTGCCTCCAACAATGCCGAAAGCTAATGCCACGCATAACCCAGCGGCCTGGTACCCTCCCTGCACAGAGGGCACCCGGTCAGCAAACTCGCCCTCGAAATCAAACGTTTTTATCAACCTAGAAAAAAAAAAGATGCAATAGTCTGTTGACATGGAGCTTTCATGAAAGTCTGGATCCGGCCCCTGGTTGTAACTGGGTTGGGGTCAATAACTTTTTCTTCAATTCCCAAATCCCATTGCCTTTTTGTCATCAATTACGACGCCAATTGATTAAAAAAAAAATTGGCATGGATTGAAAAAATAAATTGAACATGCACTTATAAAAACCCCTTATCTCCTTGACTCGCCCTGAACTCACCCTTCCCGGCCGTAAACCTGCTCGGTAGCAGCGGCCGCCGTGACCGCTCCCACGATGCCCCCGATGATTCCGGGCATGCCGTGCAGGTTGTGTATGCCGCACGTGTCGTGGAACTTCAGCTTGGACTCCAGTAAAGGCTGGAGAGCGGAGAACAGAGGCGTGAAAAAAAATCATAAATAAACTGTCTGCACATGAGAGGTGGCATGAAAAACGATACAGAAAGAGCTTGCAGGGTGATTCACAGGTAGTTTGCATGGTTGTTTCTCTTCTGTATTCACGATACTACATTAATTTTGAAAGTGTCCGACAATTTTTTTTTTATTTATTTATTTTTTTTTTTTAAACTTGCTCATGTTGAATGAGGGGGGTCACTGTTTCATCTTCTGGGGGCTTGCCCTGTGCTAATATGTACATGTACCGTACTCTTGAAATCAGGTGGCACTCACTGTGAGGTAAGCGTATCCACACGTGGAGACGATTCCACAGATGAACCCGACGATGAGGGACCCGTATGTTGAAATCATCATCTCTGACGCCGTTCCCGCGGCAACGCCACCCGCTAGAGTGGCATTCTGAATGTGCACCTGACCAAAAAAAAAAAAAAAATTAATTATGTGAATCTGAACAAAATTATCCTTATGCTGTCATCTTATAATTGACTGTCGTTATATTTGGGATCGAAACTCCGTAGAGTTTGTGTGCTTTTTGGGTAGAGATTGTTGAGATAAACGCAATATAAATTAATAAAACACACACAATAAATGTTGTGTAGTTTTTCCCAGCAATGCACAAGACTTATTAACTTTAAATACTGCCGGGCTAGGTACCATGTCGATCTTGCCCTTTCCGTGTACGAGGCTGGAGACCGCTACGGTCGTGAGGACACAAGAAGCCAAGGTCAGGTACGTGTTTAAGGCGGCGCGGTGCTGCCCGTCTCCGTGGTCCGCGATAGCAGAGTTGAAACTAGGCCAGAACATCCAGAGGAAGAGAGTGCCTGAGGGAGAAAACATAATTATTAATACAAATGGACGTTCTGAGAATCGATTAGAATATTAAAAACATACAGTAACACTTAACAGTGGTTTGAATCACTTCCTCAAATAAGGAATATAAATACACATATTATATATATATATATATATATATATATATATATATATATATATATATATATATATATATATATATATATGCCCAAAAAAACAAAGTAGCTATACATGGTCAAATAGACAACTAGTTAATAAGTACATCTGATTATTTATATAGCGCCTTTCATACTGCAGCACCTCAAAGCACTTTACAAGTCAATAAAACCAGCCATAAACTAGAACCTCAATGTAGCAGAGAAAGAGAAGAACAAACACATTTAAAAATTGGTACAAAATGGTGACCAACATCAGACAGTAGTTTATTCCACAACCTGGGAGCATTGTAACAGAGTTACCAAAGTTCTAAACTTGAAGGTTACTACCACCCGAATCAGAAACGTGTTTATAAAACACATCAGACTGGAACAAAATTGTTTGTTTTTCCTAGTGTTTATAACTTCAAGGTGTGTTTGAGAAACATTTCATTTGAAAATGTGTGTGTTTCTCCTGATGGAGCTGCAGTGTACAGTAAACCTCCATGAAGATAACCTTACTCGCATAGGAGTTCACAAGCGGGTTAATTCAAACACGACTCTTCAGGAAACGCGGACGTCTTCAAGTGTATGAGAAGAGGGCAGGACAGTTACTGGAAGGAGGCCAAGAAACCACACAGGAGACACCCTTCAAAAATGGAGTGAATTCTGCAATGGAATGCCAGTCATACATTGAAAAGCTCTCCCTGCAAGGACTCACCAATCATAGCAAATACATCGGAGTGATAGACTGAGCCCTGCTTGCTTTTATCCAGACTCGGTCTATGAAGAACACGAGCGATAGCCAGACCATAGTAGGCTCCAAACGTGTGGATAACCATGGAGCCGCCAGCATCCCGAACCTGAGAAATACCGAAAGGAGTTGTATTATTGTCTGTGTGAAGGTTTTAACTGTTATAAAAGAAAAACAAGGGAGCATTTTTTATAACCAGAAATTGTCATCCATTCAATTCTAAATAGGTTTTTCCTAGTGATCACAGTGCTACATATCCTGCAGCAGATTTTTTTAAAAAACGAAATTGCAACATTCCTCTTAAAAAGGGAATACAAAATACTGATAATGAAATACAAAATGGTTTTGTCCTTATGTCCGAATGCTGGAACAACAACAATTTCTCAGTTCACTTCTCTGGATTCAGTATTTTGTAATCAAGTTACTGTACTAAGTCCTTGATAGCAGTAAGAGTAAAAGACTCACGTGAAGCACAGTAAGGATGATGTACTCTTCAATGGCAAAGAGAGTCACTCCAAACAGAGTCATAACCATCAGCTGCACTGGGCTGACTTTACCCAGGACTCCACCATAGGCAATCAGACAGGAAGCCACACAGAAATCAGCATTGATCATGCTGGGGAGAGCAAGGCAAAATATAAAATACATGAAAATCAATATAATATTAATAATAATGTTTAACTTGTGTAGCCCCCTTCATAAACAAGCATCTGCCCATACAGAAATCAGTTCACTCAGTACACAAATATACAGCTACAAGAACTACCCTGTAGTTAGGTACACAGACGATCCCAAAAAACAAATGCAGTTTTGCTAATTCATGCCAGATCTATAGGGTCTGGCCAGTAAGCTCAACTCTTGTCACACACATGAAGAAAGCCCTGTGTGCTCAACTAACTTTTCAATTCCTATCTTGATCTTGCCGTCAGCCCAGTCCAGAGAATGGAACCATCCCTGCATCAGCAGAGCCCACTGGATCCCGAAGGCAGCGATCAGGAAGTTGAAACCCACGGCGCCAAAGCTGTAGCGTTGCAGAAAGGTCATGAGAAACCCGAAACCCACAAATATCATCACGTGGACATCCTGGAAACCTGTGGACCGACAGAGACAGAGACAGAGGGAGAGAGAGTCACTTACTGCAGTGCTGGCAAGGGAGTTTAGCATCTTCCAATTTCAGAGAAAATACCAATAACAAAGAGGGTTTACAGCATGCAGCATATTTAAAAAACACTTCATCATAAGATATACAGTAGTGGATAAAAGAACTAGAATTAGGCAAATGTGCCCCTTGTATTGCAGTGATCATATTGGTTGTTGTACTTGGCTCCATTACACTTCTGCCTCAGGGCTCATAGTCTGATTGCTATCTGATCTCACTGCACAGCACAGACCGTCCATACAGGAGCTGTGAAACTACCAATTATCAGACTCTTCATCAGTAAGTCAGACTTCCTAGA
Organism: Acipenser ruthenus; assembly: GCF_902713425.1. NCBI lineage: Eukaryota > Metazoa > Chordata > Actinopteri > Acipenseriformes > Acipenseridae > Acipenser > Acipenser ruthenus. Next base: position 26,191,823 of record NC_081212.1, on the reverse strand, counting down.
GATTTGCAGTGGCAGTGGTTATGTTTCCCCCCTGGGTGGCATGACTTGATTAAATAGTTAAACACAGAGGTGGAAGCATGTGCTGTGGGTGCTTGGGGCGCAGAGCAGAACTTCAGCAGGGCTGAACGCAGGAGAGCATTGACCAATAGAGTTGAAGTGGTTTGTCAGGTCTTGAAATATTAAGCAAAAACTATATACTGTATCTGGGGGATATCTCAACAGGTCAGTGTCAACTAAAAGCAAGGCAAGTCATCAAGAAGCTGCTGTAAATCCAAAGGAGGTCAAGCTAACTTAACACCGATAGACTGAATGGGTGCCAGTACTAACAAGACTTCTCTTTACTAGAGTTCACAAATTCTTTATCAAGTATTTAATACCTAAACAATTGATTTGCTAAAATCTGTGTCAATTCCTATGGCGTTTGTATTGATATTCAAGATGGTAACTTGACATTAGGTTCAACCCAGACAGATTTCTGTCTGAATTTCAAATAGGCAAGTTTTATGTAAGTCTGTAAATAGTTTAGTAACCCTATAAAACTGGGCGTTGCCCAGATACTAACAGTGCACACCCAGAGTTAAAAGATTTGAATTATTTCAAGACCAGCACCATTTAAAAGTTTTTAAATATAAAAGCATCCTGCTGTTCAGTGGTCCAATTGTATTTGTGGGTCCTACTGTATGTGTCAAATCATCAAGTGTGAGTGCTGTCACAGTCAGCAGTGTGCGGATATGTTGGAGGAGTGTTTATGCATGAGAATACGGAGGTGCATTAAAGGTGCAATTAGACCCTGCTGGTCTGCACCACTGCATTTGCAGCTTTGCTATAGCCAATTGGTTCCCTGCATAAAAACAGGCTCCTGTGCATGGCATGGCACCTGTACATTTACTTTCATTACTTTAATCAAATTGACTTGGGACAGTTTTGTTATGAAAGGGGGTTGCAATTTACTTTCATGACATTTACATGCCAGCATGATTGTGTTTGTGTTCAAAACACTGGGCACTTGCTGTCAACTCATTATCAGGAAACCCTTTATTATGAATACACTTTATTCTAGTAACTCAGCAGCCAGTACTCTGTGCTGTACTGTCAGGTTTAGAAGGAGAAATAAATACATACTTTATTATAAAAATAACATTTGTCAATCACATATGAATGAGAATCATATAACCACTACTGGATAGGAAAACATTTAAAAATGTCAGACACATCTGAATCTTTTAAAACACCAGTTCACCATAAAAATCACATTTACTGTGCAAAACAAAACTTAAAAAAAAAAACACATTGCAATATATTTTCTTCTACTTAATAGAACAGAGCGAAGCCATTCACTTACTTGGATATCTAAAATAAAAGTCGTTTTCAAGGTCGCTGGATATGTTCTTCTCCTTTCTGGTCTCTGTCCAGTGGGAATCGACCTCCTCGTTGTAGCGGATGAACACTCCGAAGAGGATGATCATCGCGATCTCCCAGACGAAGCACACCATGGGCAGGCTGAGCCGCACGCTGCTGTTCTTCTGTCCTCCCCAGATTTTCACCATGGTGACAAGCACAAAAAAAAATCCTCTCAACAAGGCAGGAGAAAAATCTTTGGTGTGATGCTCTTCTCTCGATCTTGCTTTTTTATACAAGGCCAGGAGGTGTGTCACCAACTTCTGCCTACCTTTTGTCAGTCAACTGGCACACCTCTCTTTACCCAGCCCTAAAGAGTTGGCCTCCAAGCATCTGCAAATGGCACCGTGATTGTCTAGGTATTACACACCTCATACTAACCATACTGGATGTGACTGCAAGGTGCATGTTAAGCACCACCCCTGTCTTTCTTTTTCTAGATGCATTGGATTCACCTGTGAATGCTCTCCGAGACAGCTGCTGCCAGGTGATTGTCACTCACCAAATGAAGCACGAATTGAAACTGCACTGAATTAAATACATTGGCTTAATGTTTGCAGTTTAATTCATTGAGAAACTCGTTTGGTTAATTAATGTGGGGCTCTTAAAGCTTAACAAGCAGGGAAGGCATTTCACCACAGACCTCTCTGGACCCAGTAAATTACAGATTTTTTTTTTTTTGGATGAAGCCAATAAACCAATTTGCTGTGCTTGTAAAGAAAGACCAAACCTTCATGGGAAACCCGTTTCATTTTATATTCAAAATGCACCGGAATTATTTCACAGTTGATGGCAGCGGACTTGTTTAAACAGGGCCACCATGTAGATCACTTGAATAAGCCCAGCTCATACACAGCAGTTTTACAGATTTCTACTCTTTGATTAGGATACAAAACAGAAAGAAAAAGGGCTGCAGCCCTTGGTACTCTGCAACATGGGTGTGGGTGGCAGGTAAAATAAAATCAAACTTGTTCAGCTGCTAAGTCAATGCTAGTTACAGTACTTGTTTTGCCGAAGAATGATTTATTAATAAAGGCACAGGTCTTAGAGGTTTGTTGCCAGGGCATCCCTGGTTGTGATAAGTGCTCCAATCAGCTGTTACAAAGGGATTGTTTGAATTGAGATTTGTTTCAGCCTTGGTGTTTTACCAGTAATTGCACTCACAACAAGACCAACAGGTTCTCAAGGAGCACTATGGGCATTCTATAAACTCATGCAAAACATTCCAACACACCCTCCTTAAACTTTCCTCAGATACCGTACAGTTCCATCAACACCAGGGGAAATGGCACATGCAGGGTTTTGAAGGGCTCACTTCAGTAACTTCAGGGTCCTGATATTTGCATCTTAGAGTGAGCAGTCACAGAAAATATGAGCTCCTGAAAATTTAAAAATTTATATGTTTCTTAGTGAAATAAAATGCCAATTTAATAACATAAACATATGTAAAGTAGTACTTAAAGTAGTATTTAACGTAATATGAAAAAATAAGAGAAAACATTTGATAAAATATTATAAAAACACCAAAAGAAGATCCCAAGACCAAAAGAAAAAAGAACACAGAGGAAAGGGAAGGAAGGAAAGAAGAGAGAATTAAAGGAAGAGAAGATAAATTAAAAGAAAAGGAAAGAAAGGGAAAAAAGAAAGAGAAAGAAAAGAAAGTAAAGAAAGGAAGGAAATAAGAGGAAAATAAAGAAAGGAAGAAAATCACAGAGCAAAGGGAAGGAAGGAAAGAAGAGAGAATTAAAGGAAGAGAAGAAAAATATTTAAGAAATATTTAAGAAAGAGAAAAGGAAAGAAAAGGATAAAGAAAGAGAAAGAAAAGATAGAAGTAAATAAAAGAGGAAAATAAAGGAAGAAAATTACAGAGGTAGAGGTAAGCGTTTTACACTACCATCATTTTATTTTATAATTTTATAGTAATAAATACAAACAAATACTACAAAAATTAAAAGTTCAGCAGTAGTTTGCTTTTAAAAAAAAAAAAAAGTTCAGTTTACTTTCAAAAAAGCAGCCGTTGGCAGTGACAGTTGGAAATTGCAACAAAGTGTAGGAGATTCTCCCGGTTGCCATGGAGACGAGTCAGAGTGCAGAGAGCAGGGAGTTCCAGTACCCGGCTGAACTGCGCAGCGCACAGGCCAGGAAGCATCATAAACTGAGCGTGCTGAGAGAGAACCCGGAGTGTCTGTACACAGACTACTCTGGGACAGGAGACAAGAAGATGAGAAGCAACCTCATCTTCTACACTCAACACCTCAATGCCTGGCACACTGCTGTGTGTAAGACGTACAGCAACGTCACAAAAAGAGGGATCTGCCAAGGTAGACAGATCCTCTTAAGAGAAGACTCTGACCCGGACAGCACAGTCCTGAGTATTAATGTCTACCACAGCGGAACTGTGTTGATCCAGGGCAGTGAGGCCAGCCTGACCTCTTTTGAAAAAAAATATAAACAACTAAAAGAGGCAGCAGAGATTGAAAAAACAAACACTACAGCCAACGACCCCGAGAACACCGACCCTGAAGACCCTGAAGATCCTACCTCAGACAGCACAACACCCGACACCAACCTGCCCACCCCCACGACCCCCAGCGACACCCAGCACATGCGGGAGTGCCTGGCCCTGCTGGAGCTGGAGTTTGTGGAGTTCAGAGAGCTTACACTGGCCAGGCTCACGGAAACCAGCATCACCCAGCAGCTCAGAGATGAGGTGAGCCAGCTCAAGAGAGAGAACAGGGTGGCCATCACCGAGCTGACCAGCGAGATGAAGGACCTGCAGCAGGAGAACGCGAACCTAAGGACCCAGCTGACCAGCGTCAAGGAGGAGATGCAGCGCAGAGAGAAAACCACCAACAAGGAGCTGCAGGGATTGAGGGAGCAGCTCCACAGATACACAGCCCCCCCCACCCCTGCTCCCCGTGCTACCACCCCCGCTACACTCCCACCCCCGCTCCCCCCCCGCTCCCCCCCTATTCCCACCCCCGCTGCCCCCCGCACTCCCACACCGGTCCCATCCCCACCCCCGCTCCCCCCCCGGTCCCCCTCCCACCCCGCTCCCATCCCCCACCCCGCTCCCACCCCCACCCCCACCCCCGCTTCCCCCCCGCTCCCCCTCCCACCCCGTTCCCCCCCCCACCCCGCTCCCACCCCCATCCCCACCCACACCCACAGCATGCTGGCCAAAAAGAAGACAAACGCAGAAGTGGCCCTCCTCATTGACAGCAACGGGAAATACCTGGACATGAGGAGACTGTTTCCCAGCCGGCGTGTCAACAACATCCGCTGCACAAACACGGAGCGAGCCCTGCAGCTGCTGAACCGGGACACACTGGGGAGCCCAAGCTGCATCGTTATCCACACCGGCACCAACGACCTGGGCTCCCTGCGCCACGACACCGCCAAGGCCGTGAGGAGGGTGGCTGAGAGAGCCACGCAGGAGTTCCCCGACTCCAGAGTGGTCATCTCCACGCTGCTGCCCCGAGCAGACACCCACCCACACACCATCAACGCTGTGAACGCAGAGATCACCAGAGGCTGCGCTGCGCTGCCTAACGTGCACCTGGCACACCACCCCACAGTGGGCCCCTGGCACCTCTACGACAAGGTGCACCTAAACCAGGAGGGGGTCAAAGTCTTTGCCAAGACCCTGAAGGATGCAGCCATGGGCCGTAGCCCAGCCAGCCCCCCTCGCAGCAGTGCCAGCAGAGGCCAGCGTAGCATGCAGCCCCCCCACACTGCAGCGCACACATCCCGCCCCCGCAGCACCATACAGCCGCCCGCCATCCGGCCCCCCACTCGTCCCACGACCGCCAGGCTCAGCGACCACCAGCAGCAACTCAGCTATGCTGCAACTCTGTCCCAGCCCACCCCCCCAGCCCCCACCGAACTGGGAGAGATCAAACAGCTCCTCAGCATCCTCTGCTCCAGGCTGCTGAACTGAGACCTGCAACACTTGGGTAGGGAAAAAAAAAAAAAAAAAAATCTACATGTAAATAACTACAAATAAATAAATAAAGTATAAATAAATAAATAATTATTAGTACTACTAAAATAATTACTATATTTGTACTTTACTGTTTAAAGGGAACTTAAAATGATAAAAGGTTGTGTTATTGTTAGACATTTTATTTCATTAAGAATAATTATTGGTTGGATTACATGAGTTCATTTACTGTTAGCTGTTGGAACATTCAGGGCCTGTATTCCTCTGCTTTTGGGCTGAAGAGCACAGACCCTGAATTTATTAAAAATACAAAAGATGTAGATGTGATAGTTCTGTTGGAGACATGGTGCCGTGCAGACGCGCTCACACACTGCCCCTCAGGCTACAGGGAGGCGATAGTGCCCTCTATTAAACTGAGCACAGTCCGGCGCGGCAGGGACTCAGGGGGGATTATAGTGTGGTACAGAGAGGAGCTGGCCAGCTACATCAGCCCAGTCAAACAGGGCCAAACACACACATGGCTCAAAATTAACAAGGGAATAGCCCAATGTCAAAATGACATATACCTGTGTGCAGCATACACCCCCCCTTCTGAATCCCCCTATTACAACGAAGAGTATTTTAACACCCTCCACACAGAGATCGGCCATTTCCAGGCCCAGGGGAATGTGCTGCTCTGTGGGGATTTCAACGCCAGGACAGGCTCAGAGCCTGACTGTATTAACACCCAGGGAAACAGCCATGTATTTGGACAGACCCCTCTGTACCTCACACCCACCACAATCCAGAGAAACAACCCTGACCGTGCCGTGAACAAAAATGGGAGAGAATTAGTGCATCTCTGTCAAGCCCTAGGTCTGTACATCGTTAATGGCAGGATCAGAGGGGACTCTTTAGGGAGGTTCACGTATTGCTCAGCTCTTGGGACTAGTGTAGTCGACTATGTCATCACTGACATGGACCCCTCCTTTCTAAGTGCATTCACTGTCAGGCAACAAACTCCCCTGTCGGACCACAATCAAATCACTGTGTTCCTGAAAAGAGGAAGTCAGGCAAGCAACACACAAACACAGCCCAGTAAGCTGTACAATCTGAATCAAACATACAGATGGGCTCCAAACAGCACTGAGGAATATATCAAAGCAATCAGTTCCACTGAAATAACTAACACCATTAACACTTTCCTCAACACTCTGTACCAACCTAATATGACAGGACTAAATCTGTCTGTTAATGACATTAATCAGATATTTGAAAAAGCAGCCATAATGGCAAATATTAAAAAGACCAAAAAGAAGATCAATCGGAAACAAAAACACACACAGCCATGGTTTGATGATGAATGTAAATCAATACGAACAAATCTAAGAAAATTATCTAATCAAAAACACCATCAACCACAAGACACAGACTTACGTCTGAGGTACTGTGAGACTCTAAAACACTACAAACACACCCTCAAACAGAAAAAACAAAAACACACAAACAAAACCCTCACAGACATTGAAAAATCTGTTGACCAAAATCAGTTCTGGGAAATGTGGAACAATTTAAACCCAACAAAACAACAAGAATTGACGATACAAAATGGAACAGTTTGGAAAAATTATTTTGAAAACCTTTATAAAGATATTCAACAAAAAGATCTAACAGATAAACAAAATGAAACTAGAGAAAAACTGAAATTACTTGAACAATCAATTAAAGATAACCAAAACACAATTGATGTTCCAATCACCCTACAAGAATTAACTATGAAGCTGCAGGCACTGAAAACCAGAAAAGCCTGCGGCCCTGACAGCATCTGCACTGAGATGCTCAAACACAGCAGCCCTAAATTACAGGAGGCAATGCTTAAATTGTTCAACATGGTACTAAGTACTGGTTACTTCCCTGACATCTGGAACCAAGGGCTTATATCCCCAATTCACAAGAGTGGAGACAAATTCGACCCCAACAACTACCGGGGCATCTGTGTGAGCAGTAACCTGGGGAAGGTATTCTGCAGTATCATTAACGCCCGGATACTGGCCTTCCTTACCGAACACAATGTCCTGAGTAAGAGTCAAATTGGATTCCTACCAAATCATCGCACAACAGATCATATTTACACCCTACACACCCTAATAAACAAACACGTACACCAAAAAAGTAAAGGCAAAATTTTCGCCTGCTTCATTGACTTTAAAAAAGCATTTGATTCTATTTGGCATGAAGGTTTATATTACAGAATTCTTCAAAGTGGTGTAGGGGGTAAAATCTATGATATAATAAAATCAATGTACACAGAAAACAAATGTGCAGTCAAAATTGGCAACAAAAGAACTGATTTCTTCACTCAGGGGCGGGGGGTGAGGCAGGGCTGCAGTCTGAGTCCAACACTGTTCAATATTTATATTAACGAGTTGGCTACGATGTTGGAGCAGTCTGCAGACCCCGGCCTTACTCTACACAACACCGAAATCAAGTTCCTGCTCTATGCAGATGACCTGGTCCTGCTGTCGCCCACAGAGCAGGGGCTGCAGCGGAGCCTGGCACTGCTGGAGCAGTACTGTCAGACCTGGGCCCTGGCAGTAAACTTTAAAAAGACCAAAATAATGATTTTTCAAAAAAAGGCCAGAACTCAGGGAAACAGATACCACTTCACCCTAAACAACACTACACTAGAACACACCTCAGACTACACGTACCTGGGCCTGACTATCAGTGCGTCAGGGAGCTTTAACCTAGCAGTGAATGCACTAAAGGAAAAAGCCAGAAGAGCTTTCTATGCCATCAAAAGAAGATTCTATAAAATAAATATTCCTATCAAAATATGGCTAAAATTAATTGACAGTGTCATCCAGCCCATTGCGCTGTATGGTAGTGAGATATGGGGTCCACTCAGTCAACAGGACTACACTAAATGGGACAAACACCCAATCGAAACCCTGCATGCTGAACTCTACAAAAACATCCTACAGGTGCAGAGAAAAACACCAAATCATGCATGCAGGGCTGAATTAGGCCGTTACCCGACACTCATAAATATAAAGAAAAGAGCACTAAAATTTTGGATGCACCTAAAGAAAAGTGAATCAGACTCCCTCCAGTATGAGGCCATGCAAACCCAAGAGCTCAGCCCTGAAAAGAGTCCTCTAAGCCAGCTGGCCCTGAAGCTCACTGCACTGAACCCAACTAATAATACTAAAACAAACCAGCTTCAGGGCAGCACTGCTTACCAGCCCCCAATCAGAGTCAACCAAATTATAAAACTAACCAAAAACTGCTATCTGAAACATTGGGACACAGAAACAAAATCTCAAAATAAACTGGATTGTTATCGGGCCCTAAAAAGAGATTACACTCTGGCAGAGTATCTCTCTACTGTCAGAGATACAAAGCAGAGGCAGATCCTGACCAAGTACAGGCTCAGTGACCACAGCCTGGCCATTGAGAAAGGCCGTCACCGGCAGACCTGGCTTCCTAAAGAAGAAAGGCTCTGTGGTCACTGTGAGACAGGAGAGGTCGAGACAGAGATGCACTTCCTTCTTCAATGTAAAAAATACTCAGAAAATAGACAAACTTATTTTAAAAAATTTGCAAATTCCCTCCCAAACTTCCCAAACATGTCCAACCCTGAAAAAGTCTCAATCCTCCTGGGAGAGGAGAGAAGCACAGCCCAACTAGCAGCCCAGTATGTGTCTGCGTGTCACAGACTGAGGGACACACAATGAGAGCTCTGCACAGAGACACACACACACTTATGTATATACAGTATGTATGTTGTTGTGTATGTAGGCATGTATGTATTATGTAAATGCTTATTGTCCTGATACATGTTTATTGTTAGTAGTGATATGTTTTTTTTTTTTTTTTTTTTTTTTTTTTTTTTTTTTTTTTTTTTTTTTTTTTTTTTTACTGTACTTTATAAATCAGTTTGTTTATATATATGTATTCATGATGCATGGTATATATACATGTCTGTATTGTATAATTGCTTTGGCAACACCTGCTATTGTAAGTCATGCCAATAAAGCACCATTGAATTGAATTGAATTGAATATATATATCGAGAGAGCGATAGATAGATACATACATACATATACACACACACATAAATACACACTCTCTATGCAAGTAATACCACATGACAGGGTGTTGGATATGCCTTCAGCCCCTGGAAGTCCCTTTACATATGATTTAATTCCATGAACATATTCTGTATTACTAGTGTTACTGGTACCTTATTTGGAATCTTTTAAAAAGACAAATTGGCTAAAAGAAAATACCTCTTCATTGTTTGCAATGGTGGTTTTGTGCAGTGTGGTTTTTTTTTTGTTTGTTTTTTTTACTAGCAATGATGTATGTAGGAAGTGTCCATTAAGGGTACTCTTAAAAAGTTGGCTATTTATAAGCTGTTATCCAAGATAACATCATAATAATGCAAGACATTAATGGAAAAAGTAGCAGTCTGACTGTTTGCAATCAATGGGGCTGGCATCAGTCTTTCAGCTGCACAGTGCTATGCATTTCCCAGTCCACCTGGACTTGCTCCACAACATAGAGCATGGTCTACATGTCAAATGCCATGGCGAATCCACCAGTCTGAATGGATCTCTCTCTTCATTGACCCCCTACAGACTGCATTTCTAGATGGTGAGGTCCAAGCTGTACTCACGCAGTGCATGTAGTGTATGGTGATAGGTTTAATAGCTTGCTTTAATGAAAAAAAATGAACGAGTCAACACAATAAAGTGCTTTCTCAGTGTCTTACCATTCAGTTTGCTTCACTGAGCAAGTCTCGTCCCGGGGGTGTGTTCTGAACTGCAGTCTTCACTCGGCCGGCTAATTGATCTTAAACAAGCACAGCGGCTCCATTTCCTCATCAACTGAGGCAGTCACCTGCAAGCACCTGTCTGTCTTTAATCAATATACTGAATTATCACTGAAAAAAAACAAAAACCCAGCAGCCACTAACAGACGAGGAAGTTAACTGTTAACATAACATCCAGCTCCAGACTAGCGTGGCTTTAATGACACAACAAACAGAATGCTTATCGCACTTGAGACTGAATTCACCATGAAGCATGTTTTGTAAGACACCATCCCTAAGGTTTCATCTTCAGAACCACTTTCACTGCTCCCCTTATCATCATGCCGCTAAACTTTTACTTTTAAAGCACAGTTTCATCACTTTGAAAAGTCTATAAAGGAACCACACCACCGAGTATCCTCCTCCTCCTGCTGCTCCAGGACAGAAAAAAGGCAATTTCACATCAGAGCTCTACTTAACACATGCTGTGCTAATCTGCGTTACTTCAAATGTGAGACAGGTGATTGCAGCAGTTTTGTTTCCTTAAAGGAACGCTGCCCAGCTCAAATACTTGCAGGCCAACATGGAGGAGAGGGCTGCTATATATATTGTGTCTCCAGAGCACAGAAATGAGAAGCTGAACTGAGCCATGCAAAATGAGGCAGTGAAAGAATACTGATTTAGGGTGAGAAAATGGATTTCAAAAGCTTAGTTACAACACTGTTTGCTAAATTGGGTACCCTGGCTATAACGCTCTGTATAGGTGCTGTATTGCATGATCCGTTATTATTATTTGAAATGGGGATGGGTACAGTGACTTATCTGTGAAACAGAGCAAGGTGGGTTTAAGAGCTTGTTTATGCTGAAGCTTGTTTGCTCTTTGTGGAAATGCTTAACCACGCTTCATTATGCAGGATCCAGCAAGCATTTCCTTTGTGGTTTCCTTCAGATCACAGGCAGCCGAGCTGATCCCACCCCACTTACTGTACAATGACCCACTTCTCCCATAACTGTTAAACACTTAATAGTGCTACATTTAGAAATAGTCAAAGAAATGTCACTTATTTTAGTATTTATAATGACCCAATTCTGCTCATTTCAGAAATAATTCATTCAGCATTATTTTTGTTTTGCATTCAAACTGGATGCCTTCTTTCATGCTAGGAAAGCAGCGTCAGCTGCAATCTGTTTTATCTACAGCATTATTTTACTGATACCAAAAGAATTTATAATACTACAAAGAATTAGTCAGCTTTGGATTAGACTAAAGCAGGGCTTCTCAAACTCAGTCCTAGGGACCCCCTGTGTCTGCTGGTTTTCATTCAAACCAGTTGCAGTTCAAGTTACTTATCAAATGTTATAGCAAACTTGAAATATGCAACTGTTTAAGAGCTGAAATTCAGGTCTAATTAAGCAAATGATCAGTTCAATGAAGGGTATAGTTAAGTAATTGAGAGCTCGGTTGGAATGAAAGCCAGCACAACACAGGGGGTCCCCAGGACCGAGCTTGACAAGCCCTGGACTAAAGGAAGGCAAAAAGAATCCAGTTTGAAACAAAATGTGTTGACTTAATGAAAGCTCCTTTCAGACTTTTATATTGCACTTTAAAAAAAAAAAAGGTTAACTTCCGAGCTGATCTCTCCATGCATGTTGCTGCTATGCACACAATTTTGTCAAGTGACATGCAGCGAAATGGCTATCAAATCCTGTTCACAGATTAAATGTCATATTTCACACTGCATGACTAATAGGTACATTTCGAAGTAGCATTGATATATTCCTGTTGAACAATAAGCATCTAATGTAGTTTGACACACCTGCCACTCAGACTTAAGCAGATTAAAAACCTGGAAAGAGAGAGACGAGTGAACATCAGAAATGACTGCATTAGCCGAACCATTTGCCTGCACCATTTTTTTTGTCTTTCTTGGGGATGTAACAAAAACTGTTGTCACCAACTTAGGATAAGTGGGGGAGACCTGGGATCGACTTCACTTGGTGCTGTTTATTTGAAGTTTCAGTTTGAAAATGTGCTACTAAAGATACAGTTTTATGGGATTCTCAAATTATTTCTTTTTTTTTCCAAACCATGGTTTACAAAAAACCAGTGGATTCTGAGCGTCAGTATACCAGTGTCGAGGGGTATAGTTCAGTAGTTTGTCCTGGTAGAGGCTACAGCAGTGGTGGGCAACTCCGGTCCTTGAGGGCCGATGTCCCTCCTGGTTTTTGTGCCAACTGTACCCTAAATTACTTAATTGGACCAAGTACTGCAGCTGAGCCAGTGAGATGAGAAGCACAATGATGGGGATCAGTATTGTGACCTGCTTTTTTCCATTGAACATCTGGGATGAAAATAAGACTCCTATTGCATAGCACTTTCACCCATTCCAGGTTTTACTACGAGCTTGATTAGCAACAGTGTATAGGTAACAAGCTCAGATGTGTGTGATTAAACTTGTAGTAAAACAAGGAATGGATCAAACTGCTGTGCAACAGGAGTCTTATTTCCATTCCTGAACATGATTTTTGACTGTTATGTAATGGAGAGCAGGGATATTCAGTAGGAAGATTTGTGTGAGAAATTCGAAGTTAATAAAGCTTTGTGTTTTGTGTTTGTTTTTTTTATATTTTTAACAAAAGTAAAAATTAAAAGGTATATTTCACACGGTTCTTACTTTGCAGCACCGAATTCCACACTGCTTATAAAAGGCGGGTGGCACTATATTTCAGTAATGTGCAGAAGACTTTGTGATATAGGACACCCTTTTCATCCAGAAACAAGGACGCTTTCCTGGAACAATTCCTGCCTGTTTATGGAAAGAAAGGGGGTATGTAAGAGAAACCACGATAAAGCATGAATCAAACGGCAGCCAGTATGAAACACAAAACTGGTTTGCTTCAGGTCATCTCTGGTTCTAGGCAGCTTTAACACCCGATGCAAGTGGTGTGGTGTGACTTTGTTGGGTTTCAAGGAGCTTGGGAAAAAAAAACGTTTGGGAAAACAAAAAACAAAACCAGTTCCTTAAACAATAGTAGCTCTCAGAATGAGCAGTCATGGTCTCCTGCCTTCCCCAGTTCTGCTCTGTGCTGCTCGTGTCCTTAACACATTGTCTCTCCAGTCTGCAGGACCGCTCCCAGCACACTCCACCCACTGCTTTATCTTGTCTGGTAGAGTACAGTTACAGAACAAGCTGGGAGTTTTCTCTCAGTTCAAGCATCATGTGGCATCTTCATCCTTGAATTTCAACCAGGTCACAGGTGTCAAATGTAGTTTGATTTTACAGTAAGATCATTTTAAGAATTCAAACAATATAATAATAACCGTTCGAAGTCCAAATGACAGGTGTATGTTTTTTGCAGTTACTGTTCTGAGTTCTGTTGACCCATGTGGTCAAGCTGTGACCATTCAACACTTTGTTCTCCATTCAAACTCGATCAATGTGGCATGGCTGATGTTGTTCTATTGAGATGGCAAGCTGATGTCAAAATTTGAATGTGCTCTTATTGATCCGCGATAGGAAGCAGGAAGGAGTGTATACGTTTTCCTTTCAGGGTGATACTCTCTGTGATTAGCGCCCTGTCTGACAGCTTGAGGTTACAGCTTGGCTCTATCCTAAAATCCAATGCCAGCTAAAAGACGAACCCGTTAGATAATAGTTTAAGTGCTAACCTCAACGTAGATGGCTCGGTTTATTAGGGTAGCAGCCAACTTCTGTACAGTCCACGACAAATGAGACATCTAAATGAACCCAAAGAGCAGTTCAGGTTACAATGCTGATTCAGGAAGAGTGTGACCTCCAATCATAATTAAAAAAAAGAACAATAATAACATTGGAGTGTGGAAGCAGACTTTTAACTGTTTATTTTTTTACATCAACATAAAACATCAATGTAATAACACACGGCCATTTAACTGCCCTTGCCTGCTGAGTTTGGACCCTGGAGTGTGTCACTGCACCCTCCGCCCTGCACCACCCCTCCCAAAGTGATCAGTCAAGTGGTTCAAAATGTTCCAGGTTTTTTTCAAAAACATTTTAGTTAAATTCAAGATAACTCTAAAATAACAAAAACGTTTATGTTAATTAAACGGGTTAAATGTTTATCTAACAGATTACAGCCTTGCAGTTTACCATAGCAAAGTGTAATAAAGCACAGTAAAAGCATGGTGAAATCCAGAGAGGTATAGTAAAGCATATTAAAAGACATAGCAAACCATGATAAACTATAGTGAATGCACAGTGTGTCCATGGGGAAAGCATGAGGAAACTGAAAACTGCACATTTTCTGCAATACTGTTGTAAGGGTGGTATCAGTATACTCAGTATTATTAAATAAACATTATTATTATTATTATTATTTATTTCTTAGCAGACGCCCTTATCCAGGGCGACTTACAATCGCAAGCAAATACAAATACATTCAAGTGTTACAATACAAGTCATACAATAAGAGCAAGAAATACAATAATTTTTTCAAGTGTGACAAACCACAATAATTTTTTCAAGTGTGACAAACCACAATTCATAAACCACAATTCAATAATACAGCAGATAAAGCTGTATGAACTGCATCATCTGAATAGGATTGTGTGTATTCAGGATTTCAGTATTCTGTATTATAATGCGTTCTTTGTTCAGGTAAACAACTTGCTTTGCCTTTCTCTGTGCAGGTGGGATACACTCTGTGAACACAAGCCTGAGGCTAACAGTCCAAATACATGTGTGATGTATATACTTCGAATAACAATAATGCAACAGGCCACTCCCCATACTGAATTACTAACATTATTCAACAGACAGCAATTGAAAAGGTTTGATTCATTAAACCTGCACGCAGATGCCAAAACCATGGGCTATCTATTACAGTTGTTTGTTTTGTAACTTTTGAAAATACACTATTAGGATATCGACACTCTAATTAGAATGCAACCCTAGAGCTGAGAAATTCAATGACATACCGTACATATCTCATACAGCATTTCTGTGTAGGAGAGAATTTGCTTTCTTTGCTGCAGTCATTATTTGTTCCAACACGTTTGTCTGAAAGATGCACGGAGCTCCTCCAAGGGTGAAGAAAGGGAGATGAACAGGTCCAAAAACTCACTTGATTTTTAACCTGACAAATTAGGCAAATTGCACGTGTTAGTGGGGTTTCCCTCCTCTCAAATTCGCTTGTGAACTGATTTCAGATTCAATATGTTAGTGGGACACTGCAGCTGAAAGATGCAGGTATGTGAATCATATTTGCAAAGCATTTGCTAACTTTGTGTTTGGTAGTGTGACGAGGTGGCCCCGTGGTGCGGTATATCTTTGTAATAAACACAGGCCGGAGACTTCAATTGCAGTACAACACAACTTGTGGTTTTCTTATTCTGTTCACGGACGTCATATACACCAAAATAAACAAAACAAGCAGCCCACCTTCCTTGGAAGTTGCTAGCTATACTTGGTCACTCGGTCCTAGCTAAACATGGGATGGCTAAGTCATTTACCCGTAACAAAACATCAATTCATTAAAGTTCACCCAGACTACAGGTCACTTCTTCACAGCTGGTCTGGTGGTATCTTAGACAATGGGTTTCTTTCTTTCTCTCTCTCTCTCTCTCTCTCTCTCTCTCTCTCTCTCTCTCTCTCTCTCTCTCTCTCTCTCTCTCTCTCTCTCTCTCTCTCCACATGTACTCTGCTTCTGTACCCCCTCTCAGATGGGTTCACCCTGTCCCTCACAATCACTCTCATTGTAGACACCTGTCAAATCAGTTAAGCAATTAGGCCATTTAAGCTGCTCACGAAACTCAAGGTTTTCTGTGCAATGGAGTTCTCTGTCTGACCCCTCTAGAAGAAGGAAGGTGAACTTTCTCTGCATTCTCGCGCTTACATAGTAGCCCTGACTGACTTTATTACAGTAGCTTAAATGTTTCCTAAAAGTTCCACCTCCTACAGTTAATTGCAGTTATTTATTCAGTATAAAATAAAAAGCATTTCAAATGTTAAAGATTCAGAAATAACACAAATAACTCAAATAAAAACTTCCCCTGCTCTGTAACAAAGACACCTGTCTGTTAGCTTTGAGTCACATGCTAAATCCTTTTTAAATCCAACCTGTGGTTTTCTAAAGAATGTTCACTGAAAAACATGTGCGTTGACGTATCATGATCTGTAGAAAAAAGCAAATACCTCTAAAGAAAACTCCCCCCTTAGCCCCTCCCACAGAAGAGGTCTCAAAGGTCTGGAGGTGGAGGTGTGTGATCTCTACCAATCAGAGAGGAATCTGTGGAGGCGTGTGAGGTTGAAAGGTCAGTTCTGATACAATCACAGTGTCTAAACATCTGAGTCATGAACAATGTTTTTTTTTTAAGTTGCATTCAAGACATAATTGAAAGGTTTTGCTGTTGCTTAACAAAAACATTTCTTGGAAATGTATCTAACTCACCCCACTGGTCTAGTACCTCTGCATAAGTACCTTTGCTTATGGCTCACTAAATGACAGTACAAGGAACATAATCTTTAGGGGCTAAAGCAACCCTTGATGTTCCCTACCAAAATAAAACCTCTGTTTCAAACACTACAGCCTCCTGGGAGGAAAGCTGCTAGTTTTTTTATTCCTAGAGGCTCAGCATGTTGAGCAAATGGGTCCAAGAAACAATATCTAGGGCTAAGTGATATAAATCAACCCTCCTCCCACTCCAAACATGTTTGATTGCCTCTCCTTCGGTCACTGTTCTGTCTTGCATCCTCCGCACAATCCCATTAATCCTTCTTTGAAAGCTGCAGGTAACACTGGAGACAAATAGATTGGGGCTTACCTGAGATACCTCCTGAAATCTCGCACTTGGGGAGGGATGTATTGTAACGCACAGGGTTACCATATGACTCCATGTACACTAGGACAATTTGGGACACATTTTAACTCACACCCCAATGCATTCTGGTAAGTGTAGTCCTGCTGTGAAAGGTACCTGAGACAGGAAAACTGTACCAGAGTGCATTGCAATATGCTGTGATGTTCCCACATTGGTGCAAATAGGCAGATATGCCTGTTGCTAGGAAACCAGGATTGACCAAGAACCATACTCTTAGTTAACTTTGTTAAAGAGCTGGGAACTGGTGCAAAAATAGGGAAGGTTGTCTTTGTTTTATCTGTTAGTCTGAGTTTATGGTACCACTTTCAAACAGTGGCTGAGAATTCATAATGAATTCTGATTGAATCCCACAGGAATAACAGCTGAATATCTTGTGCACTTCCACTTCCTTCCTTCCTCTCATAATGTGAATACTAAATCTACTGTGTTTATCGTTTAACATGCCTGACAAATTGTTCCCAATGACTGGGTTTTAGTTAGGTAATGTCTTGCCAGTTTTATCACTGACACCAATGAAATCGCGTGCAGCCGCATGATTCCAGTCTTATAAACTGGATTTTAGGTGAGGCAACCTTGAGGGTTCTATGCAAGTTATGCAAGTTTCTTATGAAACTTACACAAGTTTCTTATGTGTCAGGTGAGAGGATGAGCCAGTCTGGCAGAGTTGTCTTTCCACAATCAGACCCGTGGCTCTGGAACAGGCCACTGGCAACATTTTAAAATAATTCATAACTTAATATAATTGATATAATTGTAAATACATTTACCATACATAAATATACATATAGCATCGCTTGTGTTACTGTTCTGTGCAGCATTGTTAATTGCTGTCTACACCTTTAACTCTTTCATGCATGAAATATTGAAAATAGCTGGGAAATAAAAGCAGTTTTGGGTACATAATAAATATATTTTTTTATTGAAAATGGTTTCACTTTTTTTTTTTCCTTTGCTTTATATGGGGAAAAGCATGGTAAAGGAAAAGCAGACATAGTAAATATGGTAAAGACTGATACAAAAAAGGTTAACTACCAGACAGCAGCTAGGGTGACCACCCTTCCTTAATTGGGCGGGACAGTCCCGAAATGTAAAGATCAAGTCCCGGTCCTGGGCTTAATTCCCATTTTTGCATTTTGAAAATGTGGTCACCCTACCTGCAGCTCTCCTGGACCAGAGCTGACCACTCCTGATTTAATTGAACAAATTAACTTGCTAAACTGATCAACAGCTTGCATGCTTCAGAAATGGATGATTTAAGGGTTACCTATAAACCCTGCTGGATTGTGTCTCTCCAGGACCAGGGTTGGTCACCCCTGGGATAGTGCTGACAGCACAGGAAAGCATGGAACATTGGCTAGGTCAGCTAAGGGTATAGCCAGCGTTATCTAGTAATCAATTTCCTACTGAACCACCCCACGCCTCCCTGCCCTGTGCTACAGCAGCGATGAGTTACAAGAAGGATTTTGTTGTTTGCATAATCCAGGGAAATGTTTCCTGAAAAACCTGTTAGATTTTTATTAGAGATACTGCGTTCCTGGCTCTATTGTTTGAGAGAGGAGACTGCCAGGGGTATGACTGCCTAGCAACTTCATCTCATGATCCGCACCCTCGTGACAGTAAGTCAGCTCTGAATTCTGTCACTCTCTCAGATAACGACGTTGGAACCCAGAGATCTCAATCTGCACTGGAACATTGCAGGGATTAGTTCTGGCCCAGTGCTTGGAATGGAGAAACGTGTAGTTCATCAGTGATCTGAACTTTTAACACTGATGAAGCCTTTGTCAAAAGATTTCCAAACACACAAAATAAAGATGCCCAAATCGGGGGCTTGTGAGGAAAACTGAAGTTGTTGTTATTGGTTGGAGACAGTGCTTGAAATGGAAAACATAAAGTGCCGGTACTGAATTTTAACTAAAATATGTAACTCGCAAGTTTAAAAGTGAAATTAGAGAGGACTCCCCAAACAAACCGAGCTCCAGTCAGAATAACATCCACAGGGGCTCAGGTGGTAAATCTTCACGGAAACGGGAAATACAGCTCTATGCTTTCAAGCAGGCAGCATCAACTTTCACTAATCTCTACATGCACTTCAGATCACATTTCTGGCTATAAGAAGTGCTGGCGTAATGTTCATTTTTGCTACTTCATCACAATTTGCTACTGGTAGCAAAATTTCATCTGTAGCTATAAACGTTTTTTTGTTTGTTTGTTTTTTTGGTCAAGTTAAAACAGTCCAACAATTCATCTTGATGGTTATATAGAGAGTAGTGTGAAAAGATTTTAAAAATATATATAGCAGAACTAAAATAATGTAATATAATTAAGATGACTTATTTTAAAACTAATAACAACAGCATGATCGGAATTCACACCAGGAAATATCTCTAATAATATTACTAATACTACCTTTGCAAAACAATTTTACAAAGATGTACTTAAGGGTTACTTAGTGTCAAGAAATCTTAGTCAGCTTAGCTGTGTTTCTGTCTTTTGCTTTTTATTTAAAAAATGTGCCTAGGTCTATAGTACACTTTACCATTCATTAACACCAACTGTCTGTATTTAATATAAAAATAATTATTACATCATGAAGTAAAATGTAACTTTACAAAACACATACTTTGTCATCCAAAAATATAGGTAGCAGTCCTCAGTCTAAAGAAAAATATGTGGGCATGCGCAGTGCAGGGTGAAAATAGTCTAGGCATGCACAGTACGCAAAGTAGAAACCTTTGATAGGGAGCATAAATTGACTTGACATCAGTATGCAGCTCTTTAGACAATAGAGCACTGGGTGTAAAATTATAATTGATGTATTTTCCTTTTGGAAAAATGTGCTATTGGCGACTGTGAGTAAATAGCTTGCAGATTTAGCTGGGTTGTTTTGTGGCATGGAGTATGTACCCTATTTACTGAGTACTCTGTGGCTGAGCTGCTTTTTCAGTTCCTTACCACACATCGGCTCTTACGCACTCGTCTTGTCAGACTGCCCATCTTTTCATCTGTCTCAATCTACGCAGTGAGCACAGTAATTTCCTGAAATCTTCTCCAATCTTTAATCAGTGACTCTTTATCTCCCATTGACCTTCCAGATTGCATTTGGCTATAATCTGATAAACTACTGAATTGATCAAAATGTTGTAAATATAGTGATTATGAGGACTGTGTGTGTGTGTGTGTGTGTGTGTGTGTGTGCATTGGTTACCATTTCATATACACTTGGGTGAAAGCTGTTCACAGAGATGCATTTATTCTAGGTGAGTTGTTATCTCATAGATATTTAGCATGTGGTATTGGCGTATTTTAGAAACAATTCTTCTGCCTCAATCTGAGAGCGTTTCTCAGAACAGGCTGGGAACAGAGATAGCTAATTCTTTACGGGACCCCGGCAGCCAGGACTGCAAAAGCGATTGCACTGCAGGTAGAGCAGCAGATTTCAGAGTGCAGTGGGAGAGTGGCAGACTCGTGTCGGCAGTAGAAGAGTTTTGCCTCTTGAAGAAAGTTATTGTATTATTCAGTGCACTCTGTTGTTGCTCTAATCCCGCAGTGTTAGAAACCCTTGTCTGTTAAAGCCGCCACTTTCCTCTGCTGTTGCCGGGGTGACTGTGGAGCTGATTGACAGGGCTTTAGAGCTCTTGACATGTCGACTCGGCACCCTGGCTGGAGCACGACTCGCGTCTGCTGCATGAAAGATGCTCCGCTAAAGACCTGAATCAAGTGCATGCTTTCTTTTTGTTGTTTTTTCAAGTCAAGCATTCGCCACCACGTGAGCATGCAGGGGGAACATACCTCAAGAGGAGAAAGCAATAAGGTGTAAGCAGTAATCTCTGAGACGCCCGGGTGATGACAGCTGGAGCGCTTGACTAGCACTAAGAATAGTTCACTTCTGGAGGCAGGAACGTCATGTCCTTGCTCATTTCACAGCCTGGGATACAGATTCCTCCCTGGGGTATTAAGACAGATCTTATCATTCTAATCCTTTGTGAAATGCAGTCAGTATTTTCTGGTTAATCCTTTACAAAAGTCACACAGCCTGCTTCTTCAGATGCAATGCTGAGGGTAAAGCTCATTGTGTTGGAGTCCTGTGGAGTTCCAGTCCTCTTTTATTAGTTTCACAGCAGCACCTTCTTTATTCAAATAATGAACCGATAGCCTGGAACATTTACAGGATTTGTATGCATAACTTCAAAATATAAGGCAAACTTACAAGACAGTAAAATCAAGTAATCTGGTGAAGGCTCTAGCCAAAACATTTGTCTGCTTGACTTAGTTTCCTGTAAGCTTTACCAAACATTTACCAAGACGAATCATTCACAGATAGACAGGTCATCTTGTGATACTATGTGCAGTGCTCAATTCAAACTGAACCCTCAAGAGCAATCTTAGTCGCACAGTAATGCTGTGTCTCCATTAAATCAGGTTAGGCCACCATTTCCCTCAGCCTTGACCCAACCCAACCTTGACTCCACAAGGTGCTGCAAGGTATCTCAAGGCATGTTCCAGACTTGACTATCTCCCTAACCGCCTTCTCTCTCTGCATGTCATTAAGTGTTTTCTGACACATCGGTTTTACTTGGCGCCCCCTTCCCCTCTGTTTGGTCAGTCTCTCTTTGCTTGCTCCACATGCATCCATTACCTTTGGCTTTTTCCCCAGTTCTGGTAGACTGTTTGCAATTGTGTTGTTCCCACAGTATTACAGAGTTGATGGCATCACATCATCTGATCAGCATAACCTGCTTCACTAATACAATGGTAAGCTGTACCATTTTCTTGATTGCCTTCTTTCATACAATTAAAGATTACTCACCAGTCTGGCAATATAAATGTAGGAAGATCTAGATCACCTAGACCTGAGCTCAATTAAAATTGAAATTGTGCAATTCATAATTAATTGCAATTACAATATAATTGTAATTGAACACTGACACACCTGTGTAATTGTAATTATATCACATAACTGATAAATTACACTTCAATTACACATTTGTTTGTCATACAATCATTATTCTTATATTTTCAACCACTTTTAGTGACCCCATTGTTTGAAAAAATAAAAGTTATAGTATGTTTCTGTATTTGTACCTGTGACAATTAATGAATATACTAATCATGTTAATGTGTGGAGTTACGTTACTTTTTAGTGTAATTGCTATTATAATTGTAATTACTGCAGTATAATTGATACTGTAATTGTAATTGAACACAGTAACATTGCAGTTGTATTTCAGCAAACAATTCTACTGTAATTGTAACTGTATTTGAGGCCAGGTACTGACATCACCTGCATCTGTCTATTTGAATGACTTGGACTCTAGTTCTGCTAACTTGTACCCTAGCCACACTACCTAAACAATGTGTGATTTACAGAGTTCAAACCACATGGTTGCCATTCACAATTATGTTTTTAAAATGTAATGATCACGCAGTATTTAGTTATTGTGAATAGATTTATGTTTTTTTTTTTTTTTAATTAAGGCTATCCACCTGTCCAAAGTTAATCTTGGAGTCATTCGGTAAACAGTAAGTAGGTAATTATCGTTATTCCTTTGTAACTGTTAATATTGATTAGGTAAAGGTTGGGACTGAGACTAGGGATGGAGTAGAAATACCAAATATATAAATATTTTAATTACTGTCGAAAGAGTTGCCTTTTAATCTTTATCAGCGCTATTAGTCAGTTCTGGTCTTGTGAGCATCAGTTTCATTTACAGTCTCATGACTCTCAGGTGACACATATTTTAGTCAGCCAATAGAATACCTAGAAATTCCACAGCCGTGTGATACAGATCTGTGCAGCTTGATGATGAAGCCACAAGTAGCGTCATTTGAATTCCAGCAGGAAATATTTTGTGAGAGAGCGTACTGCTCATATCACTCTTCATACTCCATTATCTGCATATCAATCTGTGTAATAGAACATCAGGGATGGAAATAAGACTCCTATTGCAAAGCAGTTTGATTCATTCCTGGTTTTACTATGAGTTTAATAAAACACACCTGAGCTTGTTACCTATATGCCAGGGTTAATCAAGCTCGTATTAAAACCTGGAATGGGTGAAACTGCTATGCAATAGGAGCCTTGTTTGCATCCCTGGAATGGTCCCGGCTCTTTCTTTTAATTCTAAGTATATCTAAAGCCCAGCCTACACAAGGAACCATGAAGGAAGCAGTTAACACTACATTGATTGCTGCCGTTTCAACAAGCTGCATGCCATGAAGAAAGACAGCAGGTTATTCAGACATGGCCTGTGAGGGTTTACATACAGTAGCAGCAGAACGATCCATTTTACCAGCGATCCAAACCGTGCCCTCTCTAGAGGGAGCAGCTGTTTAAGAGCGTCGGCATGTGATCGCTGAGCCCCATTGTCGAAGAAGCTTTCTTGGCCACAGAAACATCCAGAACATTAAACAAGGACGTGTTTCCAGAAACATGTTGCACTGAAGCCAAGGTGACTCCTTGCAGGAAGCCAACGCTGATCCCTTCGCAGGCAGAAAGGGGCCACATGCATTGCTATGAAGCTTAAACCCCTAGGCTCCATGTGAGGTCCTAGTCTCTTAAAGGTCACGTCTCTCTGAAGTGCCACTAAATGAGTTTCAGTTCATTGATACGCTGCAGGTTGTTAACACACGGGGGTCCTGACAGATTGACTAAAATAGAGTACATTCCCCTTAGGCAGGCTGATCAAGTAGATGACCACAAACAAACCACTCCAGCTGTGTTCACCATTATCCTTAGTGCCTCATGTTGTATAAGCAAACTTGACACGCAAAGCTGTAAATAGAACCCAGCTGTGTGGGTCTAAGACAAAAAAGGCCAAACAAAAGGGAGATGGTGGCTCCCACAAGAAAATAAACATCTGAACATAACTACATGTTCTTTCTTAAGTACAAATACAACAAAAGCACAAACACGATCCAGAACAATAATATCAAAACATCCCATCAATGGTGGAACGGCTGGTCTGCAGTGCACGCTATTATTGTTTAGTTAATAATCAATAGAAATTGGCTCAACGATCCGTTTTTAACATAATGCAATAACATTTTAAAAGACCTTGTTTTTACCTGGGATGGTTCGGGTGGTACACAAAAGAAGGACCTGCTTCAAAAGCCCATTTAAAATGGCCTCCTCAGAATCCTGAGAGGCCACGTGACCTTTCCTTAGTTTGTCAATCAAAGTAAGAGGTGGTGCTACACCATGTCTTTTCAGTTAAGCAGCTCATTTTTCCACTTGGTGCTTAAACTGAAGCCAAATTGTCTGTCTTTTTATTAAATAAATCATAAGAATTAAAAACAGGTGAAAATAAACCTGTGTAAATAAATGTGATCTAGACAGAAAAGCAGCTCATTTGCTTCTTTTTGCTGTGAATGCTAAAAAGTGGGATGCATATAACTGGTGAAGTGAACCTGTATCAGTGAGTCAGTGAAGGGCACTTACACAGTTAGCATCAGCTTGGACTAGCCGTGAATGAACCGAATCCATGAATTATCAAATGGTTAAATATCGAGTCAGTGTTACGGATTCTGACCCACAGTTGGTGAGATGAGAGGAGGTATGAAATCTCTATAAACCACGAATGCAGATGAACCTGGCTCTTTTGCATTGTGAGTGTGTGGGGTCGCCGGTTTGCACCCAGCCTCTGCGATGTTACACTTTCAAAGATTTTTGAACTCGTAAGACAAACGACTGAACACTTGAAATGTCCTCCAGAGTTGAGAAGTTCATACGGATCCAAACTATTTCAGCTATGAGGACCCCCCACCTCGCTCTTCTGTAAATAAGTATTTGGAGCCAAGCGAGTCTGTCTCTGGAGTATTGTATATAGTATATCTGCGATGGCTGATAAGATGATGAGTGTGACAGATATGTTAAACAAAGGCAGCAAACAATGCTGCTGGTGTGTGTCCTGGTCCTTTTGAGCGTGCCATTGCGTGAGGCACTGATCCGGAGATAGAGAGGCAGTCACATGAAGGCCTGTGTGGCAACTTCGGGGGCTCAGCAAGAACACTTGCACACACCTAGCAGAAACACATGTGACAGATGACCAGAGTTAAACTGCAGTCAACGACTAGTGTTGGTCATGGCACCACTCTGCAGCAGTCCCACTTGTTGTAACCACTTGTTAATAATCTCTTACAAGCAGAGCAGCCTTTTAAAACAACAGCCTACTTTATATATATCTAGCCTTTTCATAGTAGGTGTACACAGACCATGTGGATTTGAAAGGGGCTGTTTTCTCTGATTTTTCTTGCTTGGTTTTATGTCTGTATTGTGCCGCTGTAGGGAATTTCCCTTACAGGCTTGCAGATCATTTTTCTTGTACATCATTGACAATTTCTAGGAACGGTGATTATACGGCGTGTCTAAACATAGCCATTCAACATGCTGAAATACAGAAGCTTTTGATTAAATGTGATTGATGAGTACAAATACCACAGACAGTTTTAAAAAAAGCTTTTGAGTGGCTGACTGTGTTGATTGCATAACTCCTACCAGAAGTGGTATGCATTGCAAAGTGCTGCTCTGTTGAGACACTGCGACAGTGCTCCGTTGCACAGGTATAAGATATTACATTTGCCGTTTACGTTTATCTTTTTGTCAAAATATGGAAACATAACTCACCAAGCCCTCATAAGGGAGAATGCAGGCTTTCAGTCAGATAAAGACTGGCATTGTTTTCTAAACAATATAGTATGTATTATTGAACTAATCAAAACCAGGAGGCTGTGTAAGAGGGCAGAGGCAAGGCGCATACTGGGGACCATGCACATTGCAAGCATGCTTCTTCACAATATGCAAAGCAGCCGGGCTCGTGGTCATACAGCATTCAACCTTATATCACCGACATCGCTCGAGTCCATAAGAGCAGAGCATCACACAACACTGCTGGTAAACTTACCAGCTGCAGTTTATTCCTCTGTTCAATAAAGCCTAGCCATGGGTGGTGCAGAGGGTACCTGCGGTGAAAATACTGGAAAAACACCAAGCCAACTGAGAGCATTTACCTGAACCGAGAACCTGATAGTGCTCTGTGTCCGTACACGTGTGCGTCTGTCTAGACTTCCTAATCCTGGCTGTCTCCCGGGCATTAACAAACTGCTTCAGCATGTCTTAAACATGTCCCGAACCCGAATTCTGTCTTTAACCCATCCCCATCAGCACAATCTGAAAGGAAGCAACAAAAACATCAGTGTCTATACCTGCCTGCAGATCACATTCGAAAATCTACCAGGATTTAGAAAAAAAGATTCATCGTTATTGTTCTATGAACCAAACACAATGGAGTGCCTGACAAGTTCAATAAAATATGAATTTCCCCCTAAAGTGTTTCCTGAGTTTACATGTGCTGCAGAGAGCAATTCAATGCATTTTTAGTGAATTTCAAGATACAGTTCCTCTGAAATTTGAGCAGATGTACAGGTCCTGCAACTTTAGCTTTATTTAGATTTCTTTTTTAAAAATGTTTATTTGACGGTATCTAAGCTTTGTTTGAGCAGTCAGTTGTGTGAACACAGGCTGTATTTATGGAATTTGATACATTGCATTTAGACTCAAAGTTTACGGTTAACAAAGTTAGAAGTTATCAGAACAGTACAGTTGAAGAGAAAATTAAAATAACAGAGAGATGCCAGTTAAAAATGCTCCAACCAAAGGCTTTTACTGGCCATTCCCCAATTAGCACCCAATTACCTAATTAAGTAATAGCCGCACCTGTGATTGTTAGCAGGGATGGGTTTAACCCCATCCCTGCCAAACTTACACTCACACCACTATTTAAACCGGGAGGTCTTACGCCATCACAATGACATCTTCTGTTCTTATGAAGGAATTCAATGCAATGCTGGTGTGATGAGTGATATTTAACTGCCCCGCCCAGTCAGGTAGAAACTCGATTGGCTGTCTCCGTGGGAAGGGCTCTTACATCACTCATCATATGAAGTATATTACAACAGCTGAATATTCATGTCAGACCTGTGTGTTAATTGATATTTATTGTCATTAATATTAATATGGTTTGACCCATAAGTCTCTGCTGAGCTGAAATGACCTTTTTGGATATCATATGGGATAGCAAACAGTCAGACTTCACTGTAAGAAATTTTAAAGTATGCAAACTACAGTAAAACAAGCAAAACTCTTGAAGCAGAAATATTTATCGTCATTTGTTGTAGAAAAATATTTGAAATATTTCTGAATGCAAAACAACAATAGTGGTATAAACTAAAAAAAAAATCAGTTTGTGGAAAAATAAGTGATTTCATCTCTCTTAAGAGGGTCATTTTGACAGGGAATTTCGTTTGATTATAGTGGCGGTTAAGAAAAATACTGTCAACATGCAAAAAAAAAAAAAAAAAAAAGCAGAGGCAGTGCACTCTCCGTGGTGCTTAATCAAGACTGATTTGAGGCAGCGTGGATTTGAGGCAGCGTGGTGTATCCTACTGTGATGTGAGCAGAGTCTGGGGATTTTGGAGGATCTGATGTAACCATCAATATAGTCAATATAGTCAACAACTCTCTCTTACTAATCGAAGCAGATTTTATGTAATGGTTAATATTAAAAGCAGCACGTAAAAATCAGGAAGCCTGCTATTACAATGCAGCTGTAATAACATCATTACTATAACGCTTTATAAATAGTCTTTATTTTAACATCATTTAAAAAACAAATGTGTGGTAATAATACTCTTCATAGCTTTACAGAAAGTGCTCTAAAGGAGAGCTGGCTGTCTTCAGCAGCCTCTTCCACAGATGCTCCCTCTCTCCTCCTGGGGCTTCATCCTGAACCAGCCACCCCGCTCCCTGCTTAGCTGAGCCTCAATGGGGTTTGGACACACACCGAAAGAGGCCCTGGTGAAACACACACATCAACCAATGAGGCTGCAGCTTTGATTTCACTTGATAGAGAATACTGACGATTTTCCTGCTTCATATTAAGGCTCATTATTATTTGTAAGATATTATAGAATATCTTTTATTTGGAATGTAAACCTCATTCACAGCACTGTATATTGAGTACGATAGATAAATATATGCATACATTGTAGATTTGGACAGACAGACAGACATACAGACATACAGACACGGGTGCCCCTACCTTGCCAGCTCAGGCTGTAGTGATCCCAGACTGGCAGAGCGCTGGAAGATCTCGAAGCGAGGGCCTGGCTTTGTGGCAGCGAGGCTGCCCCCTGCAGGACCATAGAGGCCATTACAGCAGAAGCCAGGGAATCTGGGCAAGGCACCAGAGAAATTGGCCTGGGAACTGGAGAAACTGGGAGGGCTGTGATTGAGCCCCTTTCCAACAGAGCCAGCTAGGGAGAAGACAATGGAGCATAATGGCACAGCAGCTATATCTTCTGCTTTTATTTTCATCATACTGAAACTGGGTCCCTCACACTGGTAACCCCTAATAGGAACTGATTAAAACACTGGTGAACCCACTAGTGTGGATTATGTTTCATACACTCAAGGTCTTTTCAAGGTCTTTTCTTTTTCGGATACCCTCAACTATTTAATACCCAAAGCGATGTATAAATGAAATAACCAAGCAGTTTCACCTGGTAACCTTGGGAATGCTTACACGAGCAGCTGAAGCACACTCCTATGTTTACTAGTGCTGGTTGTGAGTAAATAGTCACTCGGTAACCAGGCGCTGATACTTGATTATTCATACATAACCTGCATCCATAACCTCTGTGCCTCAGGACTGGGCTCAGATCTCTCACCCCGCTGGCTCTCGTTTCGGCTGGCTTTCTCCAGTTGCATAGGGAGCCCCACTCCTCTCAAGCCTATGCGCAGGAGGCTCGGGTCCCTCCCTTTGGTCCAGGGGATGGGTCTCCGCACTCCCCGCCGGCTAGGCCTGCCCAGGGCACACAGCATGAGGGGGCCTTGTCTGGATGTGTCGAGGCGGGAGCGAGGTATATTGGCCAGGGGGCGGAGCTGGACATGGGTGTGGGCGGGGCTCCTGGAGAGGGGGCTGAGGGCTCGCACTCTGAAGAGAGAAGAGAATCCTGAACACTGCGGGGACTCCTGGAGAGAGAGGGACAGAGGGAGAAAGGGTTACAGTTCATTTGGAGTAAGCTGAGCACTTTAGCAAAGAAAGTGTTTAAGTTTGAGCAGTCTTTATAGCAAAGTGCAGTTTGCATCACATTCGTGGAAAGACCAATTAACCTGTTCTATAACAAAACTAGTAGTAGCAGACAACCTTACTGCAGCTACCTTGTCTTTGTCAATGCATTGGTGATGGTATTGCTGGAGAGCAGTCGCCAGCCAGGGGTATTTGTCCTGCCCCTGGGCTCTGTTCCCCAGAA
Source organism: Acipenser ruthenus (assembly GCF_902713425.1). NCBI lineage: Eukaryota > Metazoa > Chordata > Actinopteri > Acipenseriformes > Acipenseridae > Acipenser > Acipenser ruthenus. The sequence goes on along the minus strand of NC_081212.1, from coordinate 26,162,519 downwards.
GGAAGTAGAGCAGCTCTGCTACCCCCATCCTCCGCACCAGGTTCTCCCGCAGCTCCAAACCACGCAGTCTCTCAGCTTCCTCTTCCGGTACAATATCCACCGGCTGCCAGGAACCACACTGCACCAGCCACCAGGGGGAGACACAAGAGCGAGAACCATGCTGGCCTATCGGAGACTACTCATGGAAACATGCCATAACATGCACAAACAGGGAGGGACTAGAATACAAGAGTTCAAATGTATTGATTTAATCAGGATTGAGAGATACAGCTCATTTCAAGGGGGTCCTGACAAGCACACATTAGCCACAAAACTACTATTTAAGCAAATTAAGGTTTACCTTTTTTTCCAGTAATGCTACAAAATAAATCGAGCCCTAGCCCTGAAGTGCCAATAGACCACTAAACCACTGGAACCAAGCACAGCAGCAAGATGAATAGTGCCTGAAGGGTTCAGTGTGTGTGTGTGTGAGCCCTCACCCAAGTCCTTCTTGTGTAGCGCACCATGCTCCTATGCACTGGGATGGTGGTGTGGTGGCATAGCAGAGCTCTCTCCCCAGCAGACTCCCCCTGCAGCCCCCTGTGCTTCGCCCTGCCCCCTCCCCTGCCTGGGCCCTCCAGCTCCTGCTTCAGACGCAGCTCCTCCAGCTGTTTCCTGGGACACAAGACCACAGCACACAGACAGGCATTGAAACAGACACTGGAGTTTCACCAAGTTTAACATACTGTGGTTGAGTTATGAAGACGAACTACCTGGCGCACTCCTCCCTGGCTTTGGAAGACACCGTTTCCTGGAAGAGGGTGCAGCTCTGCTTAAAGAACTCGGCGTATTTCTTGGAATCCTCCCGGGGAAAGATCTTGTGGAATCCCCCGCAGTGCTCTTCCTCGTGCTTCTCTGCCTGAGCCAACCAGGAGGCCTGAGTGCTGAGGAACAGCTCCCTCCTGTGGAGAGCGGGGGAAGAGCAAGTCGTTACCAGACACACAGATTGTGCGGAGGACCTGCATCTTAAACAACAGCACCATCCTGTGGACAGTGAGGGAGCAGCAGCGTACACAGTTCATGTTAAGTTCAGATGCGTGAGCTGAACTTTCCAGTAATTCCAGTGATTTTTCAATAATTTAAATACTTTAAGCCATAAGCAGAAAACCTGGTTGGTTGGGTGTTGCCTAATTATAACATAATACCTCCATTAGCAAATCTAAAAGGTAAGCTCATGTTGCCATTGGCACCACTGGCTATTCACTCCCAGGTCAGCAGCGCCCCCCCCCCTTGTACCGTGACTCGCGGGCCGGTCTCTGTCTCTGTAGCAGCCGCTCTTTAACCATTCGCCTGTCCTCCTCCAGGATCCTCTGGCGGTCACTGGCACCCAGGTTGAGCAGGGTGAGAGTGTCGATGAGAAGAGCCTCCTTCACATCCTGGTCCAGCTGAGAGTCTGTGGTGAAGCTGGGGGAGTGATTCACCTGCCAGGATCAAGAGAGGCGGAGATAGTCAACTCATGCTTCTTACAAGGAACAGCCTCGATTAATTCCTGCAGATTACCACACCCAACTTTCCTGCAGGAATAACAAGAGGTAAAAGACTGGGGAATTGTCACATACCCTACCCAAACCATGTGAACACAGTGAGAAGCGCAGAACTGTTCATCACACTGGGAGTGAGACTCAGTGTCTCACACTACTTACACTTCTGCTGTTGCACCTGAAAGCGATTGAAACACCTGGGGTTGCCAGCTGTCCCTGTTTTCCCTGGACCATCCCGGTTTTGAGGAAGGTGTCCCAGGATTTCAATATGCCTTCCCGGGACACTAAAAGATCCTGGTATTTAATCTTATCCCGTTTTTAACGTTATGCTTCCACATTCACGTAGATTACTACAGCAACACCGCAATGCCATTTTGGTAAGTTGAGCTCAATAATATTACTGCAACAGACGCACAATATTAAATGGGTGTCAATTCTATAACAGTAGTATTATCAATGCTACCTGTTGGATGATGATATGATTTCTGGAGAGTTTAAACACTTGCCCTTCCATTGCGATGTCCCTGTGTTTTGCACCTTGGAGGTGGCAGTCCTAGAGGCCCCCCCATTCACCCCCCACTCCCAGCGTACCTCGAGCAGCCAGGGCTTGAGCTTGAAGTCCAGCAGGATGTCGAAACCCAGGATCTCAAAGCAGGCGCTGGGCCCCAGCTGGTTGGGGAAGCCGGTGTGGTAGTTGTGTTTGAGTGTGGGGTGAGCAGAGATCAGGGTCTTGATTACCATGTCTTCCAGCTCCCCCCACAGCTTCTCCACATCATAGCCGCTCTCCTCCAGCCACATCTTAAATGTGGACAGCTTCCTGCATTGGAGGGGAAGGGAGGAACAGGCTTCAAGTCGGGGTTTCATTGACAATCAGGAACACAAAGCGGAATGACCAGACTGTAAAAGCTGCTGAAAGTACAGATCGCTGTGCAGCCATCAGGGAGTAAGCGGTGAGCGGATCTTCACTGACCTCTTGCTGCCGGTCTCCTCGTCCTGGATGAAGTTGGCATTGTGCTTGTTGATGGCGTAGTTAGTCAGGTGCATGAACACATCATTCTGCAGGCACAGGGACAGGAGCTGTTAGACTAACAAGACTCTACCACTCTCATGTTATCCCTATTTTAGGGGTGATTCATGTTCCGTTTAGGATCTGTGTTCCCGGTAACACTGGCCCATGGTTCATGGATGTGACACAAGGGAAACAAACTCACACACAGCATCTGGAGTAGGGTAAATTAAATAGGGCATTACAGTTGGTCAATATTATTGTTGAGTGTTATTCAGACCACCCACACTTTCAAAGACAATCTGATGTAACCATGTGTAGTCTTTACTGTCACGTATGTGCACAAACAAAAGAATATATACTGTTTCCAGAATTCATTTTGTTTACTAGCAAGAATGTTTTTATATATATATATATATATAGCCCTATAGCTAAACCCCCTCCTTTACAACATTGCTATTTCTGATGGGATTGTGCATCGCACACATTAGGAAAGGCATACGTACTGCTCCTCCCACCCCGCCCCCTCCTGTAATGCAGTGCAAAGGCGGAGACACGTTACCAGGTTGCTGCTGTTGGGCTGGCTGTACCTGGATGTAGCGAAGCGAACCAGCCCCTCCCGGTACAGGAACACACGCAGGGGGTCACACGAGGTCACCAGCACGTACAGCCGCAGGTCCAACTTGAAGCCGTCAACGATGAAGGGCTGTGATGAGAAACAAAAGAAGGGAGGTCACAAAACTCACTGTAGTCCCCCTGCACTCTGTGGACAGACAGCCGGTTACCTTGGAGATGTACTGCTGACAGATGAGGTGCTCTCCAGGCCGGATGTCCTGGGGCTTGCGGGTGATGAAGATGCCTTTGCCCTGGCAGCCGCTGTCCGGCTTGCAGATGAACGTCTTGTTCTTCCTGCTTCGCTGGTAGGCTTGGAATTCGACATAACTGCAAAACACAAGAGGATTTCCTACACGTTCCACCCAGCATACAGCAGACAGACAGAGCTGCAGGAAATGTGACACGCGCCTTACTCTGCGGGCAGGCACCAGGTCTGCGGGAAGATGTTATAGTCTTTACGGAAAAGCTTCAGCATCCGGTTCATATTCCTGGCCAGCAGGTCCTTTCGGCAAATCTCACTCATCCCCGGGAAATGGTTGATTCTCTACATCAGGAGAAACAATGATACTTAACAGACAGGCTTGAATTGCACAGAGCTGCATAGAGCTGGTTGCTTCAAAGCTGGATGCCCCCAGCCCCGTGTATCTTTTAAAATGCTTTCAAATGTAGTGTCAGTTCAACAGCTGTACCCAGTTCACACTAGCTGCAGGACAGATCAATCAAATGATTGTTGTGAGTAGTGGAGATAATTCCAGTCCTCTCTCTCGCACCTGGTACCTCTTCATTTCTACGATCCGCTCCATGGAGACAGAGTAATCTGTCCAGTAGACCGTCCAATCCTCATCGTCACCGACCTCCCTCAGGCCTAGGACCCGGGTCGCTCGCCGCACTGGTGAAACACACACACACACACACACACACACATTACACATCTGTGGTGTTATTATACTGAAGTGCTAAACACAGGTCATGCTACCACAGCGGAAATGAAAACAAATAGGAAACTCCCACAGACAGGAAGACCGCTTACCGCTCTCATACTTGCAGTTCGTCAGGTTTATGCCTATCCATCTAGAAAAGAAAAAAAAAATGTAGATTGTGCTTCCCCCTACGAACTGGCCAGTATTTTACAAAACAATAAAGACACCGAACATTTCATTTACATCAAAATAAAACTCCATAAGCAAAGATAGTTTTAATAAAGATGGTGTATATTGTTCTGTATGGATCTATTGATATATAACTTCTGTTTGTTCATCAAAATTGTTTTTTTCCACTAATCATATCTTTGATTCTCTCATGACTTTCTGCAAATATGCAAAAATGGAAACACACAGTAAAATACAATACGAGCACAGAGTGATGGTTATACTTTCGTTTCTTCTTTTTCTTTTTCCTCTGTGCCTCGTCGTTCGCACCCTGGATTTCTCTTCCAGTTTTCTGTGTTGCTCTTTCCCTGCTCCTCAGCTTTCTCCTCACTGTGGCGTTTTCTCCTTCCCTCTCTCCTTCATAAGAGCTCTCTCCCACTTCTGCAACCCTGCACTGCCTCTGTTCCCTGCCACATGCATTTCCTGTCTGAAACTCCTCGCTATGGGAGTCTTCTTCCTCTTCACCCTCATCCTCCTCCTCCTCCTCCTCTCCACTTCCTCCTCCAGAATCCAAATTCATCCTGCCAGACAGGAAAGCATTGCATTACCCGCCAGTGAACACAGAACCTCTGGATCTGCAACAGAAAACACCAAGGCAACCCCAGCCGAACGGACCTTACACTGTGTAACCACCAGCTGTCACTGTGGTGTAACACAAGAAAAAACAAACAGGCCAACAAAAATGATTTAAAGGGGAGGAGAATTTCACTCTAGCAATCCATTTGTAGTCCCAAAAGTGGCCTTAAAACACAAGTGTGCAAGAGGTAAAGTACATATATAAACGCTGGTGTTAGATGTGTCTATAGGAAATGTATGCACATGACAGTGTTTCTAGATTTACACTTTAACGAAGATGATGTGATTTGAGCGTATATTTGATCACTATAAAGAGCTGTTCTTATTTGTATTAAGAGTTAGATCACGTGTTAAATACAATACCGCATGTTCCTCACGGTGTAAGCAGGTGGTATTTCTCTTATCTATACCTTGCATTGTAAAATACTTCTGTAAATATATATCACATACTACGCAGGGTAAATATAATCGTGATAATTGAAATGAATATAAAGACTACACAGACATGATTATAGTGGCTTTAAGTGTACAGTGTAGACATTATATTTTAATAAACATTCAAATAAATGTCAAACTTCAAATAAAGAAATGTATGCTTTAAAAAGTTTGCAGTGATTTCTGTGACAGGCCTGTAAGCGGTAATATGAGTTGTATTATTATTCCTTGGTATTTGTTGTGCATTATTATGGTGGAAGTTTCATTTTACTCGTGCGGTTTATTTTATCAATGACCTTCCCGAGAGGCAGAATCGACACGACCGCTAACACCAAGGCATATCCAATCCTACGTCTCCAAACCATTTCTCGAATTGTAATTTCCACGCACCCTTGAGATCCCCCGACTCACCTCTCCACGCAGGTATCAGCACAACAAAACACCGTTGCCGTGGAGACAAAAACGGGCGCTGCTGATTGGTGGATCCTACCACGTCTAGTCAGATTCTAAAAACTATGGATACGATATTTGTTAACTTCATGTCATACAGTTCCATCAAAGTAAAAAAAAAGAGCCGGAGACTGTGAAGGTTCAACAATGTTAACTTTACTTAAACATACTCATTCTTCAGTGTGGTAATGTAATATAACAGAATTATAATATTTACAGAGCCCATTTGACCAAAATGTATATGGAACAAGAAAAAAAAAACGGTGTTGTATACCTTTATAATTAAAAAAAAAAAGCATTTGGGGTTGTACAAGTTTGTAGCATATTTAGTTGACAGACTGATAATGATTTTTTTAACATTACAACCACATTACAGTATAGGTTCTCAGTGTTCAGCGTTTACTCGTGTAGAAGGTGCATCAGTTGTGACTGCAGCATGGAAAACTCCTTTTCTGGGAGGAGGTATTTCTGGACGATTTCTGTCACTTCAGCCTCGGTGATCGTATCGAAATCTTGTCGGTTCTTGAACGGCAAATGACCAGCAAGCTCACACAGGGCCACGTTAAACGCGGTTTCCTCTTTGGCCCCAAAGCAGGACAGCCGGGGCCAGATAATGACGCGGATCCCTGGCCGGGACGTCCCGGAATGAAGTGAGGAACCGGGTGGGCGGCCTCGAGTCACGAACAGGTTGTGTGCAATGTTCTTTTCCACTAAACAGTCGGTGACTTTGCAGATGTTGTGGATCAGTGCACCCAAGCACTCGCCCTCGGTGTAAAATAGGAAGCCGGCGGGGGTATCTGAGAGGAGGTGAAATGCTTGCCCTGGACAGAGAGGTTCGGTTCGGGCGGACTCGATGCGAAGCATGTGGTCCAGATAGTAGCCATGGAGATGTAAATGGTTCACAGATGCAAATGCACCCAGGCTATTAAAACCCACTCGGAAACCCGGATGGGAACTCAGCAGAACGGACTCGATCCCGATTCTGACCACGTCCCGGGTTAGAACCTGAGGAAGGCACAGGGATGGTTCGGGGATAATCAAACAGTGCCCAAACTCCAATGGGCTCACATTAATTACAACCAGCGTTTTAGTGTGAGTAACCCCACCATCTAAATAAGCAGGACCATTCGGATCTATCTGAGCTGCGTCAGTACCTGAGACACTCTGACCGTTGCTGACTGTACTGAATTGTGGTTCTGTGCTGGGCTCGTGCTTATTTTCCTTCCTGATTTCAAACAGAATTTCCCCCGGTTCGATTTTATTAAAGTTGAACTGGTTCGGGTTAAACGCTTTGTCTAATACTTTGTATTTCTTGTGGTTTTCGTCTCTCCTTTCCTCGCTGAATATTTAACTGGGCCACGAACCCGTGCGGGCCGGGCAAAATCTTAGTTTGCAAATCCCCGAGATGGTACCGGAAAAACCCGAGCTGCTCCTTCTCCAACCATCCCAACCGAAGTGTCAAATCGAACCGAGACAGCGGCTGACAACCAGCTGCACAATCGAACCGAGACAGCGGCTGACAACCAGTTCCACAATCGAACCGAGACAGCGGCTGACAACCAGCTCCACAATCGAACCGAGACAGCGGCTGACAACCAGCTGCACAATCGAACCGAGACAGCGGCTGACAACCAGCTCCACAATCGAACCGAGACAGCGGCTGACAACCAGCTCCACAATCGAACCGAGACAGCGTCTGACAACCAGCTCCACAATCGAACCGAGACAGCGGCTGACAACCAGCTGCACAATCGAACCGAGACAGCGGCTGACAACCAGCTCCACAATCGAACCGAGACAGCGGCTGACAACCAGCTCCACAATCGAACCGAGACAGCGGCTGACAACCAGCTCCACAATCGAACCGAGACAGCGGCTGACAACCAGCTCCACAATCGAACCGAGACAGCGGCTGACAACCAGCTCCACAATCGAACCGAGACAGCGGCTGACAACCAGCTCCACAATCGAACCGAGACAGCGGCTGACAACCAGCTGCACAATCGAACCGAGACAGCGGCTGACAACCAGCTCCACAATCGAACCGAGACAGCGGCTGACAACCAGCTCCACAATCGAACCGAGACAGCGGCTGACAACCAGCTCCACAATCGAACCGAGACAGCGGCTGACAACCAGCTCCACAATCGAACCGAGACAGCGGCTGACAACCAGCTGCACAATCGAACCGAGACAGCGGCTGACAACCAGCTCCACAATCGAACCGAGACAGCGGCTGACAACCAGCTCCACAATCGAACCGAGACAGCGGCTGACAACCAGCTCCACAATCGAACCGAGACAGCGGCTGACAACCAGCTCCACAATCGAACCGAGACAGCGTCTGACAACCAGCTCCACAATCGAACCGAGACAGCGGCTGACAACCAGCTGCACAATCGAACCGAGACAGCGGCTGACAACCAGCTCCACAATCGAACCGAGACAGCGGCTGACAACCAGCTCCACAATCGAACCGAGACAGCGTCTGACAACCAGCTCCACAATCGAACCGAGACAGCGGCTGACAACCAGCTGCACAATCGAACCGAGACAGCGGCTGACAACCAGCTCCACAATCGAACCGAGACAGCGGCTGACAACCAGCTCCACAATCGAACCGAGACAGCGGCTGACAACCAGCTCCACAATCGAACCGAGACAGCGGCTGACAACCAGCTCCACAATCGAACCGAGACAGCGGCTGACAACCAGCTCCACAATCGCTGTTCAAACCGACTCGGTGTTTATCCAGCCACAGAACCCCGCTCCGGATGAAATCTCTATCGGAGTACACAAACTCGTGTGTCGGAGAGTTACATACATGGAGTTCGGTTTGTTCACGAACCGTGGTTCCAGTTTCAATTTTCTCGACCCCGGTAGCCGAGCAAGCATTTGCACAGTGCGCAGACATCTTGCATAACGTGTGCGGATGGTGTTGGTTGTGTGTCTGGACCCTGCATCCTGCTTGCAGTAACTAGACACACACTCGGTGCACATTTTAGCAAACCACATTAGTACCTGGATACAAATAACGACAAATAAGTGAATTCTACATAAACCTGTGTGTCATTAAAAAAAAAAAAGTCTAAGTACTGTATTAGGAATATATTTGCCAAGTACTGTCAATCAACCCACAAACGCTTTATATATTTTTACCTGTGTTATCTATTTCTTACTTGTCTGTGATTGTTTTTGGAACGATTTAAAAATGAATGAAAAAAGAGTTTATTTTAGTTGTGATAATTCAGTTATAGAAACTGGGCGTGACGCAATTGTTCTGTTGAGTACTGCTCTTTACTTTGTAACGCGTAACATGACACCAGGAAGCAAGTTTGGTCAATTCACGTCGCTATTATTTCACCGCAGTTGACGTTATTTTCTTTTCTTTTAAGTACATAGATGATCTTTGCGATCTTTGGACAGAACCTGAGTACTATGCAAATGTGATCACCATGGTGACTGTGTGACGTCGCGGCAGGAAGAGGAAACTTAGAAAGTTACAAACTTACAGAAACTTGAGTTGGCGTGCGTCGTTTTATATAAACCGTTGTATTTGTTTTATTACATTAAGGATGGGGGCCTCGGCCAGTCAGATATCAAAGGAGTTACTTTCAGAATACCAGGTAAATATACCATCTGTAAATCGAGAGAGAGAGAGAGAGAGAGAGAGAGAGAGAGAGAGAGAGAGAGAGAGAGAGAGAGAGAGAGTTGGATGTTGTTTATGACCAGATGAACCAAGTCGAAATTAAACTGTAGGGGTTGATTAATTTAACGTTACACGTTGTCATGTAGTCGTAATAAGTGTGTTTGTTTATTATGCTTAAACTGAGCGAATGGAGGGAAGTTAGAGAGAGAGAGTGCGCAGTATATTTGGACAAGTTGTGGCTGTTTTGTTAATTGTGATGCAAAGTACCGGTATATGTATTATACTATTGTCTTGAGATCATTCAATTCAAACCATTGTAAAACGTCATTCTTCAGTCGGTCGAGGTGACAGTATTAACTAACGCGGCACGTCGACTTCCTTGCCCAAGTACTGTTGTGTTATTTTAGTTTTTAATATATTTCCTCATGGAGACCCGAGTGTAAAATACATTCTGTAGCAGTGCAATGCATGACAATGGTTGACACACGGATGGAAATAAGAATCCTATTGCATATCAGTTTCACCCATTCCAGGTTTTAATACGAGCTTGATAAGCTAAGAGTATAGGTGTGTCTTATTAAACTCATAGCAACACCAGCAGTGGTCAAAGTGCTATGTAATGGGAGCCTTATTTCCCCCGCTGTGACATATCGTTTTACTCCAGTGTGGTATACTAGCCAGAGAGTTCTGTCACATCTCGTTATGGTATTGGTTTACAATGTCAGTCATCTCTCATACAAAAGTGCATATTGCTACCAAAGTTGAACTTCATTGTGAACCTTTGACCCTTTGAAGTGAACCAGTTCACTTCTGCGCGATTCGCACTGTTGATCAAAGTATGCGTTAACTGTCCACATTTACTATTTCAGGAACTGACATTTTTAACCAAGCAAGAGATTCTTCTGTAAGTATTTGCTTTTAAAACAAAGTGGTTTGTCTTGCTGAGAGTGCATTTTCCATTTCAGTTCACCAGTTTCCAATTCTCTGTCAGGGTTCAAAGTACCTGAGGAGAGAAGCTGCAGTGTGGTCTTGTGCTGTGACTTGTGATTATTACTTGATGAGCAGCTTTCTCCTCCTTGCACTTTGTCTTGCTCATAGTTATTGGTGTTTCAGTGGATGGGAGAAGTGAACGCCTTGTAACTTGTAGTGCTTGTGTCCAGGGTTGGGATCCAGTCCTGTTTTTCAATTCCAATTCCAATAATAATTGTCATTCTTCAACTGCTTTCATTTGTTGCTGCTGTGAGAAGCTTGTTTTAACAGAACACTGCTAATTGCAATTTTGATCAAGGATGTATTGGAATTGGGAATTGATTTTACAAAGGAATTAAAAACAGGAATTGATCCCAACCCTGGTTGTGTCCACTGGATATCCAACAGTTTCTGCTGACATTATTCAAAAATTCTGTTGAATTCCTTCTGTTTGATTTCCCTGGCAAGCCATCAAAATGAACACAGGGTAGTTTCCAGGTGATTTAGAGTAAGAACAGGCATTGATTTCCTCTGCCCTGTGTGCTGCCGTTAACTGGACTGAGTAGATGAATCAAGACTGACAGGAAGTTAAACAAGGGTCTTGTCGCATGGATTCAACTGCAGCTAGAAATGATTATTTTTTGGATCATGATGTTTCAGTGCCCACCGGAGATTCAGTGAGCTGCTATCCAAAAACCAGGACTCGTTGACCACCAGGGTCCCACAGGAGAAGGTGTTGACCCTGCCAGAGCTGAAGGTACAGGACAGAGCAGGAATATTTTATCCACAGTGCAATACAATACAACATACATTTTAATACCTAGTTTGATAAGCCCTTACAAACAGGACTTCAGTGTTGATGTAAATTAGTTGATGTCAGAAAACTATAAGCCTTTTGTATCTATAGTTTCTAAAGGGATATTTGTTGGGTGCAAAGAATTGTATTTGGTTATTTATTTCTTTCCTCTCATTTTCCAGTCGAACCCATTCCGGCAAAGGATCTGTCACGTGTTCTCCACCTCGGAGGAGAAGGACGACAGCCTGTCGTTCGAGGACTTCCTGGACCTGCTCAGTGCCTTCAGCGACTCCGCCACCCCAGAGATCAAATCACACTACGCCTTCCGCATCTTCGGTACGAGGCCTTGACAGACAGCCTGGGCAGGGGCTTCAGCACTGCTCAAATACAGCTGTTAACTTTTGCCTGGTTCTCATTGCAGCGTTTGTAAAAGATCTGGGGTAGGAGCACTTCAGGAATCATTTAGTGCTGACTGTCTTTTCAGACTGGATGTAAACTCTTTTATTTGGGCCAGCTACCTGTTAATATTTATAGTCCCATTGGGGGGATAGTAGAGGGATTCAGCTGTATGCATTCATGTGCGATGGAGAGTTTTGGTGATCATTGAGGAGCAGTGCACAGGTCAGTAGTCCTGCACTGTAAGTGCAGGCTTGGTTTTGTCTATATCCATGCTGAGTCCCGCTACTCCTGAGCAGCTCAGAGCTGATTTCATCAGTGATCTGAGTGAGCAGAGGGATTCTTGCTCTGAGCCTCTCTGTTAATTAACACACCCACGGTGTTGCTTGCGTTGTGTAGATTTCGATGATGATGGAACCCTGGACCGCACAGACCTGGAGCACCTGGTGAACTGCCTGACTGGAGACACCCCTGAGACCAGGCTCACCCCAGAGGAGATGAACCAGCTCATCCACAATGTAAGCCTCTCCGCAGCACTCCGAATAGGAGCGTTTTATATTGGAGTGCATTCAGATTGACGTTTACTTAGACAATAGTGACGGAGGATTCTGGTGCTTGCAGCATCATTATAAAATCTCTGTGTCTGAAATGCTGGATAAGATGTTGCTGATAATTGTTTTATTGGATTGCAGATTCTTGAAGAGTCAGACATCGACAAAGACGGAACAGTGAACCTCTCAGAGTTCCAGCATGTCATTTCCAGGTCCCCTGATTTCGTCAGGTAGGGTGAGAGAGAGTGCTGTCCTGGGTATTAAAATGAGGAGTGCAGACCGTGGGTTGATGCACTGTCTTGCTGAGCACTGAATCTGTACAGGTGCTAACTGTATTAAATATCCATTGCTGGCAGAAGACCGTGCAGACTGAGTAAAAGACAACAGACCCTGCCAATGTACTGCGCCAACCTAAATACACAGTTGAGTTTATAAATACTTCTGGAAAGGATGCTATATTTGTTAAAGTGCCATTGTAGTTTGGCCTTGGAGCAAGTTTTAGTCTAGACTACTTTGTATTAGGGATACAGTGGCAAAGTACATATTGCCCACAGGAGCTGAGCAATATTGTAAAGAAAAGGGGATTGCATGGTGAACTAGACACTGTCTGAGATGTCTCTCTTCCTTGCAGTTCTTTTAAGATTGTGCTGTAAGCTGTGGGGCCAGGACCAGAAGCAGACACAAGCCCAGCTCGGACAAGCTACCTCCCACCGGAATCAAGACCTGAATTTTATACTGGAATTTTTAACCCTTTTAAACTTTTTTTGTTTTGTTTTAACCTGATGCAGTTTGACCTTGATCCTTGATTGTGCCTTAAATTAGAATACATTCTGATGAAAATGTTTGATATTTTTTAGTTAAATGTAGTTATACTGACGGAAGAAGCATTTTTATACAATAGAAATAAAAACATAATACTCTTTTAATCAATAAAAGTTACTTACTTCCTTAAATGCTTTGTCTGTTATTGCATAACTGCATGAGTACACAAAGAAGGGATGAGTTGTTTCTGTTAGTAATAGAAAAATGCTCCTGTCATTGATTGCACAGATGACTTGTGGTTGGTCTTTATGCTGTCCAGTGTGTTTGGAATTCAGCATGGGAAAACCATATTGATGCAACTGTACATCAAGATTTATTATGCAGGAAAAGAAAACTCTGCAACTCGGGTGTACTCTGTACTATTACAAGTTGCAGTAAAAAATATCTATTTTCACTTCTTTTCAAAGTGTACTTGGTACACATCCAGATGTTTTACTGAAGCCTTTTAAATCTGTGTCGGGTTAACAGTACAGATCCTATCCCATAACAGAGAGGTGTGACTGGAGGACTAAAAAGACACTGGGGATTATTCAAATGAGACGGCTCGCTCTGAGGCCAATACAAAAGTGTTCCAGGAACCACACACCACATCAAGAACACAGAGACCTTCTTTTGTAAAATACTCCACATGCAGTGGCTGGTCTGAGCTCCGGGGGGTGCCGTGTCCCAACTGCCCATAATCACCTGAAACACAAGAGGGCAAATTACATCTTTACCCTCCCCAGGGTAACATACATACATACATACATACATAAGCATGTTTTAAGAGAGTGGCACTCACCCCAGCCCCACGTGTAAAGATCCCCAGCACCTAAAACCAAATTTAATGCTGTAACATTATTTATTTAATGGCAAATGGTATGTTGGTAAAACAAGAGAAAACGTTTTAATTGTGTGCATCTCAGGAGCGGTAGGAGAACCCCCAGCCATGCAAGACAGCTACCAGGCAACTCGGTGAAAAGTGGATTGTCAGCACAGAGTGCAGTCTGCGTGCTATCACTGTATCCAGACATGTGCAGTACTTACACGTGACGGCTGCGGTATGCCGTGTCCCACAGCTCATCTTCTTCATCTCTGACTCCTCGGGCAAGTCCAGCAGGGCAGGAAAAGCCTGGATTGAAATGAACACCTCTGAGCCCTCCCCTTCCTGTGTCACAGCTGCTTCCTGTCTTGTAGGTACCACGGCGCATCCTGCTGTGTTTAAAACATACATATATTAAAATAAGTACTTAAATTATTCTTTGTGTTTGTTGCTGGTTCTGTAACAGAAAATTACACAACTAGCGACTTTGCATGGGACTAAATGCATTGTGGATTTGGCCCTGATTTAACACTCAAAATATAAATGTTATAGTTTTTATGTCAAACTGCCATATTTCTTAAAAGACAGTGAAATGCCATTCACCCTGTGTTTGTTTAATTTTCATTCGGGCTCTGTTTTTTGTTTGAAATCCCCGATGTCAAAGAGGATGATGAAACCCTACCTTCTCCAGCGCTGCCGTGCTCCGCCTGTGCTCTCAGGCACCGTGAGGGCAGCCCCAGCTGACCAGCCTCATTCCAGCCCCACACATACAGGTCTCCCCCTGCTGCAGCACAGGAAACCAGGGAGAAAAACAAACACAAAGGGGCACCGAATAAACCAATGGGAAAGGCAGGGATGTGACACAGCTGGAAACAAATCTGAATGAAATCCCTGTTTATAAGTTGAACCCCTCCCCATTTCTTGTTACCCTGCCTCTTGGTTTCACAGTGCTCTTAGTCTCCAGTTCTTACCGCTGATGCAGACGGAATGCCAGCCCCCAGCTGCCACATCCCCCATGGGCAGCCCTCTGAGCCCCTCCACTGCCAGGGGCTCTAGCTGGCTCTCCACACTGCCGTGACCCAGCTGACCATGGCTGGAGAGAGCACAGAGCAGTAAGGTTAGGGGGCACGGGGAGGTTAGGGAAATGTCGGTCATGCTTTTTAACCAAAACAACAGAAATGGAAATAAGACTCCCACTGAATAGCAATTTAAGCCATTATATGTTTTACAAAGAGCTGAATTAGCTGAACCTGAGCTTAGTTAGACAAAACAATCTAAATTGCAAATGGCTCAAACTGCTGTGGAACTGGAGTCTTGTTTCTAGATGTGACAGTGTACTAGGGGCTGGCTGTCCTGGCTCAGCAGCTCCCCCTTATAAAGCTTCCTGCTGTTGTAAAAGCCCCCCAGGGTTGTAGTACAGGGCAGTTTTTACCTCCCCGAGCCCCAGGTGTACACTGTCCCATCGGCACTCAGCAGGACAGCGTGCTCCGTACCCAGGGCCAGCTTCCGGGCGCAGATCTGTGGAGCGAGGGCCCGATAGAAGGGTGTCTTCGGAAAGGCATATCCCCCGGGAGCCAGGGGCAGTGCTGATTGAGGAAACGAGAAAGACAACGGCCAGCTGGGTGGGTGAATACCTCATTTCAACATTGTTAAACCCACATTGGATATGGAGTCACAGTGAATGGTGTTCTTGATAGCTCTTGTAAAACGATTTCACTCTGCATAGCTGTCTGAGCCACTCCAGGTTTTACCTGCGCTTGACGTCTCTACTGTTTGTTTAAATAAGCTCAGGTGTGACTCAAAAGCTCATGATTTGAAAACCCAGAGTGTCTTCAGATGCTGTGCGACTGAAGTATTTCCATCTGAACTTGAGAAGGAAATGATATGAAGAAAAAATAGCAGAAATAAGCCTTCTTTCTTTCTTATTAATATATGTCCATTCTCAGTATTTACAATGCACTACCTGCTGTATCAGTTTTGGTTAGCTCCATCCTCCAGACAGGCTGACTGCCTAGTCCTCCAATATCCCAGCATTCTATTTTGTCAGTGAAGGACGCAGTCAGGTACCGCTCTCCAATCAGAGCATCCTGGCAGCCCTTGGTGGCTGGAACGTGGGTGCAGGCATTCTGATTGGACGGACTAGTCACAAACCCAGAGATGCAGACATCACCTGAATAAAATGCAAAACAAATGTCTGATAAACCGCACAAGCTACCACCTTCTGAATAAAGCAGCGTTCTTCCCCGTGGCATCTATTCTCTGAAGCAGAAATGTTGCTATGGTGACCACATACAGTGCAATAACAGTGCAACGCGTACCGTTGTCAAAAGGATTCATCATACCCTTAAATAGCGGTCTATTCAATAGCTAGGCAGGCGCTTTGATACGTTTTGTTATAAGATTGGTCGAACTTTGTACCTGTCTGCCGGTGCACGACTGCTCGTCTGCTCCATGTCGCCCGGATCTCAGTGCAGCAGTGTTCCCCAGGTAATCGTTCATCTTTCTCGGTCCGAGTGACCCGAGTCTGCCCGACATCACAGTTGCAACTCTCGAGTCTTTCCGGAAACAGCACCTTTACTCCAACATTGGCTCTGGCTCGGGGTATTATTTGCCCAAACCCGTTGAATCCAAAACCGAACCACGACATTAGAAACGTCACATTACAGGGACAAGATTCGTCTCCTATCAATTTCTCTGCCTTCCCTTACCTTTGCCTGCATCTACAAAAACACTGCGTCTGCATTCGGCGCATGTTCAGTTAGCACGGTAGATAGGAAACTACAATTACGGAAGCCGAAACAGTACTTCCCATTCAGCAAACCGAATTGCACGTTTCGGATGCATAACTTAATATTTAGCATTGAGAATACAGGATTCCAATTTCAGCTTCAGAATGCAAAACATAATAATTAGCGACCAGATTAGCCTGTCAGGGCGTTCATGTGAATGTTGGCGTTACTCACCCCCAGCACTACACGCAGAAATCGTGTATTAGGATGCCAGTGGCCACACAGCCAGTTTATTATAACCAGTCAACTACTTGAATGTATTTTACAAGGACTCACTGAGATGTTTTAGTTTAATTGTAAATGCTCGGGCGACGGTACTTTCATGTTTTAGTGTTAACGATATTACTGCAAATGATTATGCTGTAGAATAAACCAGGTGTGCTGTATTCAGTGCAGTGCTGGATACTTAGAACAGCAGCAGCAGCATTTTTTCTGTTGAGTTTTTTCCTTTAACAAAACAAGTGAGTAATTGACCAGTATAACTAATACACACTGTAGTATGTATACACACATACACACACTTATATACACGCCTAGTGAAACACAGACCGGCAAAGAAAACAAAGGCTCACTTTCAGTGTGAACATATTTATTGTGTGAATCAAAAGAAAAAAAAAATTCTGTTCCATGTGATTATTAAAGCATTGTGGGTAGAGCTAATCAAATGGGTGCTTCATACATGGAATGTATAACACAAAGTTTGGTTAATGTTTACAAATGTGGAGAATGTTGGTTGCTGCATTCTAGAATCTGGATGCAAGTCAATTTGTGACTATTTTCTTGCTTGCACACTGTGTACTTGGCAGCATTAAGAGGTGACTCAACAAGGTGGTCCTGGGTGCCAGCAGCATGCTAATCTCATTAAAAAACACATACAAAGAAGAATTCAAATTAAACACAAGAACTCAATTAACAACTAGAAAAGCCTGAATGGTAGGAGTGAAGGAATTATAAAAATCAGGTCTTCAAACATATTTACAGCTGCTTCTTGTCACTGCCCTAAACTTTAAACAACACAATCTTTGGTCCAATCCCTGCAGCCTACAGAACAACAATACTCCCCCTTCTGCAGTCTGTGTTTAGATTCATAAACTTCATGGAAGTGTCACAGTGGCATGTTTCAAACTACAGTGCTGGACAGGCATCCTGCTAGAGGGAGGCCCTGGTCGACCCTCTTTTTGCTTGTTCCTTGTACCCATCTGAAGGTGCGGTGTGTCAGTGATTCTCGCTCATTCTGCAGGGTTGGGTTTGATGAGCCCGTACTCCAGGGCGATGTCCAGGCACTGCTTGGCGGCTCGGCAGGCTGGGTTGTGCTCAGCGGCGTCCCCCTTGGTCATGACGGACAGGATCTCGAGCACCTCACTCTCGATGAGCTGCTCAGCCAGCCCGCGCTCCGCCTGCATGAGATTCATAGCGATGACTGCGGCACGGTGCTGTAGCTCCCTGCTCTCGCTCAGCAGCAGGGCCTGCAGGATCTCCAGCCAGTGGGACGTCTGCAAGGAAACCGGCCTGGGCTCAATTACAACTGGAACTGTGTCATTGAGAATGAGCAGACAAACTGCTTACTGTCACACTGCGTTTATTATCAAACTGCTTAATACCACCTGGTTTACTGTCACACTCTGTTTAGTATCACGTTTAGTAACTCAAGCTGGGAGGAGACCCCTCCCTGTTCCCCCACCCCAGGGCTTACAGTGCGAGGGACGCGCGCGCAGAGGGAGGGCTGCACCGATGTCAGCATGGCCAGGGTCCCAGCCGCTGCCTTCCGCAGTCTCTCGTCATCCTCCCCGCTGTACAGCACAAGCAACTTCAGCCGGTCGTTGTCCTCGGCCACAAACCTCTCCTGCACCTAATGAAGACAAGCAGCAAATCAGAAACTCTCCGTCACACAGCCAGCAGAAAGCTTAGAAACCTCGGGGACAAAACACCTGCACAAGAGAGTCCCCTCAAGGGAATACATTTAAACTTCACATAGTTTACGAGACAGGGGTGTCAGTATACCAGGGAAAGAAACGCATGCTGTGGATGGTTGAGCTGTCTTGAGCTAGTACCCCTGCTCTCTGAACCACAAGACCAAGTCTAGAACTCCATATTGAAAGCCCAGGACTGTCCCCCCTCTTACGTCTGGACTCAGGACCAGGTTGCACATGCACTCAGTGGCAGCCACTCGAATCATCTCGTGATCCTCAAACATGTAGCCCTCGATCTTCGACACCGCCCCCTCCTTCATTATCTTCTGCCTGCAGAGAGTGGGAACAAGCAGCGCTGTTAGAGGAATAAACACTTGGGCATCCTGCTGCAAAACTCAAGAGAATGTGTATGCATGTTGGGGTACAGGGTGAAAGGGCTGGGGAGCAGGGAGTGTTGGGGTGCAGGGTGAAAGGGTTGGGGAGCAGGGAGTGTTGGGGTGCAGGGTGAAAGGGCTGGGGAGCAGGAAGTTGTTATACGTTGTGCAGACTGACCGGAGCCTCTCGCTGATGCCCGCCAGGTTGGTGAGTGCCATGAGTGCCTCGAAGTTCTGCAGGGCCGTGCAATCGAGTCCCAGCAGGCTGACCAGCGGCCGCACCACCTCGTAGATCTGCAGACAACAAAGCAGCAGGCAATAAATCCACACACAGCAGTCAGTACACAGACAGCAATCACTATACAAACACACACCACTTAGTAAAGACACAGCAGTCAACACTCACACAGAGAGAAGAAACAATGTAATTAATGACAGCCAGGCAGCCAGCACTCACCCTCTCCCCGGGGAAGGCGATCTCTGGGTTGGACGTGATAGTAATCTTTGCTAGGGTCTGCGCCGCCTTTGTCTTCCCCGCGTCCGTGCCCTCGGTGGCGAGCGGGATCAGGGCCTGGCAAGCAGCAAACAACTCTCCTTCAGAGCAACTCCCTGCAGTGTTAACTGTGCGCTAGCTGCTATCTGACTGTAAGCCAGCTGCTATCTGACTGTAAGCCAGCTGCTATCTGACTGTAAGTGTGGAGTAGTGGTTAGGGCTCTGGACTCTTGACCAGAAGGTTGTGGGTTCAATCCCCAGTGGGGGACACTGCTGTTGTACCCTTGAGCAAGGTACTTTACCTAGATTGCTCCAGTAAAAACCCAACTGTATAAATGGGTAATTGTATGTAAAAATAATGTGAACATATCTGTATAATGTGAAATAATGTGATATCTTGTAACAATTGTAAGTCGCCCTGGATAAGGGCGTCTGCTAAGAAATAAATAATAATAATAATAATAATAATGTACGAAAGCAGCTGGAACCTCACCTTCCCACCCCCCTGTGCCACCACTGTCCCCCTGTCCTCAGGCTTCTCCACAACCGCCAGGAACACCCTGAAACACAGGAGAAGAACACGCTCACATATAAATCACTGGGTCACTTTGCACTGCAGAATAACTAACCTATCCAGGTGGAAGCCCCCAAATACATTCAGCAGGATTCCAGGATCCCCACCATGGGTCCTGCAGACAACTTCAACAGGTGCTATTGCATTACTTGCTTTGTTCCAGAATGAAGTGGAATGTTCTGCCCCCAGGTATCTCTCAGTCCCCCCATGCCCGTCTCCCTCTCCCTCACCTGGCGATGCACTCCTTGCAGGCGTCAGTGAGCGCCGGGCTCTCCTGCTTCACCATGCACACCAGAGCCGAGACCACGCCCGCCTCCAGCAGCTTCGACAGCCGCTTCTCCACGAAGGGCTTCGCGTCCTGGCCACAAACAAAACAAACAGCGCTCACGTGTCCGGCATCTCACATGACATTTTGACGTACTTTTTGGTAGAATCCAAACGGTGACGAAAACTGACTGCTGTTGTCTAACTGCACAAACAACACTGACATGAATAAAGAAGGACAACAGACTTAAAAACCCTGAAAGAAAAACATTACCAAAATGAACTGAAATCTTCGAGCAGGATAAGCCCTTACTGCCACAGCCAAGGTTGTTCAGACAGGGAGCTCCCTGTTTGTGGTGCCCCTGCCCGCCCGCCCTACCTTGGGGTGCTCTTCAGGGACGTGCTGCTTGGCGTACTTGGCCAGCTCCACCATCTGCGGGTCCGGCTTCTCCGAGTCATAGCTGTTGGTGCAGTTCACCAGCGTGGAGCCCACAGCAAACAGCACTGTCTTATCCTCCGACTGCAGAGAGAGAAGCAGGGCAAGGTTACACTCCCCTCTCCCACTGGGCAGGAAAGCAAGCAGAGTGACGGGTTCATTACACTGCGGGCGAGACCGGGCTGCACGCACCGGGCACTTTGGGCCACGCCACTGCCAGCTTTTAACACATCAGGGTAATTCTGCAGTATGTTACAGTGTACTTCATCCTAAAAAAACACCCTAGGCCAGTAGACACAAGATTCCATAGGACTGAAACGAAACCGTTGCAGACAGATCTTATGGACTCTTCTGTAGCCTGGTGTTATGCCTAATAAAACCCATGTGCACTGGTAAGCAATATTGAATCTGTGGTCCCGCTGGTAACCCTGCTCTGTGTTTGCAGCAGTGTCCCTAGCCGAATGTACCTTGGCCAGCTGGAACATGGCCTGCAGAGCCTGTCCATCCTCTGCCAGCTCCTCCTTCACATCCGCATCGAAGGTGAGGTACGCCAGGCCCTCGATCGCCCAGCGCCGGGAGCTCGGAGGCAGGGCCTCGTTACACAGCCACCTGGCAGGAGGGGGACACAGTCATCATCCCTACTTCACACACTATTAAACTAGCAAGAAACTACCCACATCAATCCTTTCAATCAGCTCCTTCCTTTCCAGTTGTTTTGTTCCTATCGGAATGTTTGCTGTTCCACTTCTGGATTCGGGACGCAGCGTGTGTAGAATGGGAAGTCCTGTGTGAGTGTAGGGATGAGCCATGCTGTGTGTGCTACAAGACGTCTGTCACTGGGAAACACTGACAGGGGCGAAGTCACACCGTGACAGTAAAATCTATTCCCCTTACTCCAGTGTGGAAATAATGTAATAGAGAGAGACTCACTTCCTGCACTGCTTGGCCAGTTTCAGAGTGGATCCTTCAGCAAACTGCTTCATGCTGAAATCTGTCCCTCCCGCCGAGCCCAGCTTACACAGACCCTGAGAGACAGCAGACAGACACACTGTCAGACCGACACTACCCTAGTGTTTCAATACCTCAGACACACTGTCAGACACACACACTCAGACAGACACTACCCTAGTGTTTCAATACAGCAGTAAACGCTGAATCCTCACCACCAGGGCGCGCACTCGGATCTTGTCGCTCTTGCTCTTCTTGTAGATGTCTTTGAGCAGCGCCACGCCGTTGGCGGTGATGAAGGAGGCCCTCTTGGCCTTGCCGGCTGCGTGGATCAGCGCCTCCACTGCCACCTGCTGGTGGATCTCTGTGTCGGAGCCACACAGCAAGATGATGCTCTCCATGATCCCGGACAGACCTAGGGCCTGGTTCCCCACCTCGCTGGGTCCCTGCAGCAGAACCGACACCGTCTGGATCGCACGCAGTTTCCCGACCAGCCCTGACGACTCGAAGTGAGACCTGTCGAGACACAACACCAGCACCCCCAGCACTCACTCACTGCTGTATTAGAATATCCCAGTTCTGTACCTCTCCTTTTCTACAGGTCTTTATAGGCTGGGAGGCAGACTCCCACTGAAGCAGCATCCAGGTTTTACTGTGAACGCAGCAAGTGGAGCACAAGTTTATTGTGTTTCATTTCCACTCCCATTTTCCCTTTGGAATACCGAATCCAAGTATGGCGCTGTTACTGACTGAGAATCGGTGACACAGCTTAGACACTCTTTATATGCAGCCCGGTCAATCGGCTCAGGGGTTTCCAGTGTAACCCAACAGACCCTCTCCCTCACCGGACGTATTCCTCGCAGAGGCTGCTGAAGTTCTCCCTCTCGCCATCACTCTTCAGGTCATCGTACAGCTTGCTGAGCAGCACCGAGCAGCTCATGTGTGTGCTGTCAGTCAGGGGTGGGCCCTGCGTGGCCTCTGGGACTGTGCCCCCCACCTCCAGAACCGTCTTCAGCCCTGGAGCGGAGGGGGGAAAGAGAGAGAGCGAGAGTCAGACAACAGCCATGGCAAAGGCCTCAGGCAGATATACAGACAGAAACTACTGTATATTCTTGTCTAATTCAAAGCTGTTATTTTCCATAACAAACAGCTAAGTAAAGACTCTTAAGCACTCTCAAGCTGTTTGTTTCTCACTGTGTAACATTACCCAGGGATCTTGTTATAGGGAGACTGGGAGACTCACCCTGGTCGATGACCCACAGAGTGAGCGAGTTGTCGGGATCTCGCTGGGATTTGCGCGGGACGTGTTTGACGAGCAGGTTGATGGCGCTGTCTCGACCCGCCCCGGACACCGCGGGAGCCGTGAGGACGTCCAGGAGGTGACACAGCATTGACCTCAGCTCCCGAGACGGCTCTGGAGCAGGAGTGAGTCGGTGTCAGGATAGACAGATACTGCATGTGGGAAATGCACACAAATCTAGCACGTCTAGGCAAGCAAGCACAGCTCCAGAAAGCTACAGGCAGCCAGGACATACCAAGCAGCATGGCCTCCTCTTTGCCTCGCACGTCCTTCTTCATTCCCTCCATCAGAGCCTCGAACATGACCTGCAGGAGGTGACAGGCAGCCAGGGAGACCTGCTCTCCCCCCGACCCCATCACTGCACACAGCCGCTCCATTCCCAGCTCATTCACGATAGCCATGGACTGCACAGAGGGAGATAGACAGGAGGTTGTAGGGCAAAGCAAGATGCATCGTGTGTGTGTGTGTGTGTGTGTGTGTGTGTGTGTGTGTGTGTGTGTGTGTGTGTGGTGGCTCAGCAGTACTCACCCTGGACTGGTGCCCGCTGCAAAGCCCCACCAGTGTGCGCAGCGCAGGCAGAATCATCTCCTCTTTACCAGAATCCATCAGTCTCTGCAAGAGCCGCACCCCGTCGTTGCGGAATATCTGCTCCGCCCCCGCGTCCTCCCGCGACAGGACCACCAGATTCTGAGCCGCCTGCAGGAGAGGAGAGGAGAGGAGAGGGGAGTTAGAGAGGGCATGAAAGACCAGCTACCCCACTGTATCAATGCAATGCAGCACCACTGCCTTGCTCACACCTCTCACAGTGCAGTCACAGGCTGCTTTTCATTCACTACAATATTTCAAGCCCCCTGCTACATACATCCCTGATTATTAAAGCACATTGATTATATGGTAGTTTTACAAGTCTGTCAATAAACTATGTACAAAGCAATCTGACAGGGCGTTGAAAAAACACAGCCCTCCTCTTACCTTGTGCCTGTCAGACTCCTGCGCTGAGGAGTCCAGGAGCAGAGAGAACATCTGCTGAACACGAGCGTCTGTGGAGGACAGCTGCTGGACCTGAAGGAAGAGGGAAGAGGGCAGACCTAGTGACCCATCGGAGAGGCATAGCCACAATGCATTTTCTATACCAACCTGTTTTTCAAACAATCTCACACTTGGGGCTACTATCAATGTGTGCATTTAAAATATGCGCTGTTTAGATGATTAATGCAGGGAGCGATGGAGAGGCAGCGCTGATGGTAGAATGATCAGTCCTGCACCTTGTCCTGGATCTGCGCCCCCAGCTGCCGCAGGCTCTCCTGGAAGGTCATGTTCTTGGGCTCCAGCTGTGCACACCTCTGGATGTCTTTGAAGGCCTGGTCCAGATGGCCCAGCTTCTGCAAGGCCTGCGAGCGGCGAAACCGAGCCTTCACATCCCCAGGGTCCGAGTCCAGCGCTGGGCGGACAGAGAGAGAGGGAGTTTGGGGGAAGAACAAGACGATCACAGAGGGGGGACGGGGAGCGCAGAACAGTACAAGAAACACAGCTCACCTTTGCTAGCGTCGGACTCCGCTTTGGAATAGTCCTCCTAATAAGAGAAAGAAAACATGTTCAACTACCAGTAAGGGTTACGAATCCTTTCTAAAAGCACTTTGAAAGAAAAACAATGTGTGTCAGTTATCCAGAGCATCTGGACATTTGTAAAGAGCCCCTATTCTGAATGGAAAAGCACATGAACACCACCACTAAGTGTACAGGAATGTGTGTCTGTGGTTTTGACAGCGTGACCAGTCCAAGCCCCCACTCCACACTGACCAGTTTGAGGTAGCAAGCAGCCCGATTGCGGTGCAGGACGGCACATTCTGATTGGGTGTCGCTCAGTTTGAGGGCCTTGGTGTAACAGGACAGCGCCCCCTGGAAATCCCCGTCCTTGAACAGACAGTTCCCCTCCTCTCTCAGAGCAGCTGGATCCTGGAGGGGAAGCATAAAACCACACAGTTAACACACAAGAGCTTACATGTGCCAAGTTTGCACTGGAACCCAAGCATGGCCAAAGTGTTTGATTTACTGTATTTCTAATTTATGTGGAACTTAGGTATTTTTGCTCAAAATGTGTTTTACAACCATACAAAGTATCAATTAAACTGTATTACTAACACATGTTAAGAAATCAGCGACGAGAGAGAAGTATATATGGATATAATGATATCATGTTTTTGTTAAGTTACTTGGAGTGAGTTTTGGTTCAGAAAGCACCAGAAGGAATATGACGTGCTGCTGCTGCCTGACCTCTGATTAAAGCCAGATCCACCAAGTTAAGCCAGGCTGGTTCAAAACCGTGTCTAGGCTTGGCTAATTTCACAAGCAAAGCTGAGCAGAGCCGAGCAAAAACTCGGTGCATCATCAAGCTACTTTTTTTTTATTCGGTGTTCTAGAAGGAGTGGATGATAACAAACTAAACTGAGCGCAGACAAGCAGGCAGAGACAGACAGATAGATCACACTCGTCTTGCTGTTTGACCTGGCAGTGCACATTGACATGTCGACCGTACTTTGAACATCTCTCTCTCTATGCTGTTGTCCTGAGCGGTTAACACAGCATTGTAAAGTCATTATTATTAAACCAAGTTTTACCTTCTCGGTGCCGTTTTCACTCATTCTCTCGGACTGCTAAATTACCAATGAATCTCAACGGCTCTGTTTTCAGTGTCCTGTGCTCAGGATCCACGCACGTTGTATCTGAAATGTCTTAAATACTGTAAAAACTTGAAAGGTTGGTAACAGTTTCTGAACGCCCACCGTATGATCTGTGTTCGGCAGATGTAGTATTTCACCGTCTTCCTGTTCCCAGGGAGCGGCGTGATGACGTTTAGGAACAGCCCCGCCCCATCCTTGCGTTCCATCGCCAAACAAGGCAGCGCGGGATTGAAACAAGGCTGGCAGAACATCGAGATAACGCAGAGCTGCAAAAGTGTTGATTTTAGAAATAAATCATTAGAAAGCGTCAGTCTCGGCTTGCATTCCCAGATTTTGATGCATGAAACTGTTCCATTAGGTTGTAGGCTTCTGCAGGTGTTTCGAATGTCAAACTGAATTTTATTCATACAACTAAAACCATTCCTCAGTTTTCTGCAGCCCATAGTATCGTGTTGATGGATTGCTTTTAAAAGTCCTGGAAAGCTGTGAAGCACTGCACTACACTATTAGTGTGTAGCTCTCTTTATGAGGCTGGAATGAATCGCTTTACATGTGGAATCATTTATTACCGGTCTTGCATAACAAGATTTTACATATAGAGTGAATACAACATCAGACAGTACACAATATATTGGGGAATATAAGACTTACATTAATGAATTGTAAAATGATGTGACACAAGGATATACCCTAGCATTTGCTTTGAACAGGTTTAAAACAAAACTGAAAACCTGCAAGGAGAAACAACAACCCAAGCATGTCCGAGGTAGTAAAGTAGAGACTAGCTCTATTAAAATATATCAATATGCAGCTTGTTCTGTGGAACTTGTCAGTTTTCTGATCCTGATGTTTAGCTTGCCAGTACAGTATTAATGGTCTCAATGGTAATATTATGGAATAAAAACTATTCATTTTTCATGTTAGATATTTGCTTTAAAACAACCATTTTTGAGTATTCTTAGTGGAACTACAGACATGATTCCAACAGTTTGAGGATTTTGGGATAGAATTGCTTGGGTGGTGCACAGGGGTTCTAGAATTGCTTGGGTGGTGATACAGGGGTTCTAGAATTGCTTGGGTGGTGATACAGGGGTTCTAGAATTGCTTGGATGGTGATACAGGGGAGCTCAGATATTATTACTCTACTATGATTACGTTTCATATTGTTTTGGCATGGGGATTAGTTTGATGCACTGGAAGGACCTGAACTCAAAGAGAAAAAGAAACATGTCCTGTGAGCAAGATGAAATGTATATCTGCGTGTTGGGTTGAGGTTTAAATGTATTCAGAATGAATTGCCAAGTTTTGCTGATGTATGCATTTAGCCCTTGCACACAATAATAAACCTATTGCTTTATAATAGTATTTATGAGCATCTGGGGGAAAAAGAGGAAGGGGAGTTATTAAATATAAATGAATATGGAATGCATCTTTAATTATCACATCATTTCTGGGTGTATACATAATAACATGTGCATTCCTATTATACATAATAACATGTGCATTCCTATTATAAATAATAACATGTGCATTCCTATATATATATATATATATATATATATATATATATATATATATATATATATATATATTACCTACACCTGAATAAATGAAAAAGCATTATAAAGGGATGACTAATAGTGAGCAGGGAGACAACAGTTGCTATTCAGTCATCAGAGCACTCCATGTCATCTTCTGTCCAATCACTGTTCTCTTCTGGGTCCAGATGTGAGAACTCTGTGCACTGGTCACCATGGCAACTCTTGCTTGCTGATCTGCCGTTCTGGTCGCCAGGGAGACAAGGTGGAGCTCCCTGCCGATTCCTATGTGGAGCTAGGTTCCTGTTGCTATGGTAGTGTGTGGGCTGTCTGTTGGGGCGCAGGATGCTGTTTATCCAGCGGGGGCAGGTCAAGTACTTCCTGAGAGCAGCCAGCACAGTGAGGTCACGCATGCGGCAGAACCAGAGAAAGTCCACTATCATCAGGGTCAGAACCAGAACTATATAGAACCCCACTGCCATGAGGGTGAGAGGCTTGCTGCAGAGAAAAACACAGGGGCCAGTGATGTGCCCATCAGTTCAAACATTTATACATGAATGCATTATTTACCATAATGTTTTTTTCCCCCTATGCTGAAAGTGCATACATTTGGGACACAGGTCTAACAGCTGTTGGTGCGTTCACCCATACCCCTTCCACTGAGTACTTGTGTTACGCTCAGAAACCATATCAGGTTTAGACAATGTGGCTATTGTCTGTTCTAGAGATCCAGGTTGACCAGTCCTATTGTACCTCATCCCAGCCACGCTTTCCACATGATGTACGCTAGAACAGCTGACGTTGCAGCACTGATCTTTAGATTGGATGTCTTCTAGGTTTTGCTTGCTTAAGCTCCCACTTTTGCCAACAGTACTTGGATTTGAGGATGGCCTGGTTTCAAAGACCAGGGTCCATTTTCAGCACTAACCTGTGAAAGAGCTGGGAGGTGCTGCTCTCTGATAGGTTGACATTCATGACATCCTGGAACTCTGATTGGTTGCAGCAGTACTTGAGGTAGAGGATTCCTTGGCGACAGCAGTAGGAGTGTTCGGGGGGGTCAGAGAGGCGGGGGCAGTAGAACCCTGAGTGATGGAAATCGTGGAGATCATAGTACCCTTCACACAACATACCTGAGCTGGGTGGGACACACTGGGGGGGGGGGGGGGGGGAGTCTGAGGTTCACACCATTCATACAGAATTGGGGGAAGTAAAGAGAAATAAATTGTTAGAAGGAACAGATCAAAAAGAGGAGAATTTGAAGTGATCTATAGGCAATAATCTGGTATTTAACAATTGTGCATTTACAGAATGTTTTATTTGAAAACTTGAATACAAATAATTCAAAACTTTTTTTTTTAGGATTATTATTTTTATGAAGGGGATTGCCCAAGTTAATCCGGTCAGTTGTGTTCTAATTGCAACAAGGAACAAACAAAGAGAATTGAATGGACTAATCATCATCTATTCAACACAGAAGGTAAAACAGCAGAACATATGTCATAGTCAATTGGAAATTAAAAAAAAAGAATTGTAAAATAACAGCTCATAATAATCTTATAACTGGGGTCCAGGTAGGAAGCTTCACACATGTCTGTTACAGTAGTGTCAGATATCAACAGCAATTGAACAAGTACAGATGTATGCAGGTAAGATCTGCTTACATCCTGAGTTGCAATGGGTTTCCACAGTATAATAGTTTCAGATTCACGTAACCCTTTCAGCCTTTATAAAACGAATGGAGATGAAGAAGAAAGCCTTACCTGCACTAGTTAGTGCTTCCTCTTCTGATCACACCTGTTTTGGAAGCAGAAGGACACACCTGATCACTGCTGAGGACTTTCCTTGGGGAGCACCCCACCCCCTTCTCTCCCCGCCTTGCCTTGCTGTGCCCAGGCAGGCTCACTGGCTCCTGCAATGAATCAAACAGATGCTCTAATGGGTCTGCAGGGACTGTGGGCTGAAGAAATATATACATTTAAAAAGGTATTGTCGATGTACGTGATTTACTCGCCATAGTCATTAACTGGATTCACCGTCTTCCCCTTAAAAAAAAGTACCAATCAAGGTTTAAAAATTAATTTAGTTTTCATCAGCAACATTTTCACAACCCCCAAATTGCAGGTGTGTTGATTTTTTAAGTTTAAAAGCTGCTGTTGTAGCCAGTGGGTCTCACTGAAACAAGACAATGATAAAGTTGCTATTGCTTACAAATATTCCAGTGTACACTCATCCCTCACCAACAATGCAATCAGTAAAAGGATCTCCATGAATCCAGCACATGCACGTGTAAAAATGTAAATTTGACATAGAGACAGACAGATGCCTTATATACCCCCAGATTAAAAATGCTCTTAATAACTTGTACTAAAGAATGTCCTCAGCTAGTTTCATTAGAATTTGACAAGGGCTTCACAACTTAAATGCAACCCTAATGTAAGTGTGACATATATATATATATATATATATATATATATATATATATATATATATATATATATATATATATATATATATATATGGGAAGAAATGGATTGTAAAGCCTCAGTTATTACTCCTGCAGTGACCAAAACAACGGAACTACTTTCTCAACACCACTTTTCATAGATGCTGTCCACATTAAACATTAACATGTACACATATATACATACAAACATAAATTCACTGCCATTTTTGGAACTGTAAAAACACAAGTAAACCCTCCTCTTTTTGCCCCTCACTATCCCACAACTCTCTGCGCCGCGGCATGAGTGCCCCCCTCACACACAGTATCCCATAAGACACTGCGGTGTGTATCCAGGAAGATAGAAGATCCCGGAGACGCACGGAGAAGTGACGGGTTGGCTAAAATAACCTTCTTTTTTTTTTTTAACAGCTCAAGTAGTATGAATGGTCCGAGTGCAATGCTCCAAAATAAACATAAGGAAGAAGTGAACTGAGAAGTGAGTTGTACAGTCATATCAAAACAGTGCTATGTGCTGTGTGTTAACGGAGAAGCGGATTACCGAGTCTCCGTAATTCCGTTTAACGGGAAGGCTCACTGACTGGGAAGATAATTTTAAATATAAAAGAAATAGCGGACGGGAGCATTGCTGTATCTACACCTTCATAAACACCAGGAGAAGCGATATTATTAACAAATCGATTGAACACCAAGACGGCTGTATTGTTAAGAGAGAGCAGAAGAAACCAGTCCCGTTACAGTCATCAAAGGGAAAAACTGAACGAAACAGTACGACGAGTCAACAGCCTCTAATGTAAAGTCGATAAAAACCCTTCAACGAGCCTGTCGAGCGTAATAATTCAGGTGTTCAGGGGACCCGAATAAACGTATTTGCAGGGAATGTTAAATATTTCTAGACGAGAACAGAGCCGTGATGACCCCAGTGATCAAGGTGCAAGTGACCTCGTCACAATATAAATAAACCAAACACACTTAAGCAATGAAACGCCTTTCCTTTTCAAACTTGGGCCATAACTACACCCGAGGAAGCTGAAAAATGTACATTCATCAAGGATAAATAATGGAGAACGGTCGTTAAATATTGTATATGTAATATTGTGTAGATAAGACCTACTAGAGGAATTCAATCAGTGCACTGTGTAGGAAAGGGCCCTTGGAAGGACCGCTCTGATCCTTCTCATTGAAAGGGGTACTTTGTAATCTAAACAGTGTAGTGTGTGTGTGACTCTTTGTAATACCGAGGCTCCTCTCTTCCTGGGAGTGAGGTGAATGGCTGAACAGCTTGCTCTCTCCACGGGATACGAGACTTGAACTCTCTAGCACTTAAGAAAAAGATAAATAGTAAGACAATACTGTAATATCAAATAGAGGGATTGCAAATAAAAGTAGTTTATGTGAAACTGAAATCTTACAGTGAAATCGGGGCAATTGCGTTTTAACCTTAAATCTTAAGAAACCTGAGTGAAGTGGTGTACATATTTTAGGGATAAAACATTTATTCTGCAATGTGAGTTGGTGCAAAGCCCGTTGTTTTTTGTGTTAAAAATATTTGAACAGTAACATGTATTTCATTGTAAACATTAAGGGGGTTGCACATCAGTTGTGTTGTTTTGATTTCCAGGACATGGATCCACAACGTAAGGAAGAGTGAACCCAGGACCTTGAATCTTGGAATTACAGGGACCATGTGTTGAGAGATGTGGTGGCTTGATGATGATTTCCACTCTTGATGCACTGGACCTGGAAGGAAAGCCCCAGTAACAGCGGCACAGGCAGCAGGATCAGTCAGGACTGGCAGAAGGCTTAGCTCTTGTGTCTGACGGAGGGAGCAGGGCCATGAAGAGAAGCGTGTAGGAGCTCCAGTACAGGCTGCAGGCAGGCATGTGACACATTTGTCAAGCAAATTGAGTGGGTTAGTCTTGGGCTCACAGTCCAGCCCAGTAGTTTTCTGCTGTCTTTCCTTGGCGGGGAGTGGCACCGTAATCCAGGTCGTAGCTAGCAGCTGGCTGTGTTTAATAGATCCACCTTTCTCAAGCACCCTCCCCTCTCTCTTACTATCCTGTCGTTTTCCTTTCTCATCTTTAGTGCTGTATTCTATCTGGGACAGATCCAGGGCTGTGGTTATAAATACCCTCACTGCAGCTACGTCTCTGTAAACTGGGATTGACCTGACTCCCAGACACACGCACACACTCTTGTAAACTCTTATCTCTCTGCGGACTGAGGCAGTTGCCCTTGTATGACAACAGTGTGATAGGTCCTTTTTTAATAGTTATATTTTAAATCTTCATTTCTTCATGTATATTTCTATAAAAGCTACACAGGTTTTTTGCCTGGGATCCCTGGACTAAGTGAAGATCAGACTGACTGAGCCAAAAGCTTTTCCGTTCGTTTGTGTGGGAGCTCAGCCTCGGAAGACAAAGAAGCCACTGGGAACTTAGCTGGCTTAGCAAAGACCTGCAAAAATCTCTCTTTGATTACAAAAATTCTGTATTCAGACAATTCCATGCCAATTCCATCTAATTTGCAGCTTTTTTCAGTTTCTTTTTGGAGACACTGCACACTTTCTTTGACAGTCAATGAACCTGTCAATATTCTCGACTGAATAGACTATAATTATCAAGGCCAGCTCTGTGTCTTTCTGAAACTTCTCGTCACAGCCATCAAGGACAAAGCCATCTCCCAGGCAACTGCAGCCTGCCTGTTTTCTGGCTCCTCAGTTCAGACTCTCGCAGAATGAAGCTGAGGAAGCAGGTGACTGTTTGCGGTGGAGCTGTCTTCTGTGTGGCAGTGTTCTCCCTCTATCTGATGCTGGATCGAGTCCAGCATGACCCGACCCACAGGCAGAACGCTGGCAATTTCCCCAGGGTAAGAGAGTCTGTGAGTCAGACAGGGAGCCTGGAGGGGGAGGGAACCGACTGTCGTTCGAAGAATGCTTACTTTTGCTTTTATGAAGCGAAATATTGAAACTATACAAAAATACTGTTGTAGTTAATATGTAATATTTTTGTATACATGAAAAGTAAAGAATACACTTTATTTTCCAAAAGACATATACAGTCGTCTCCGGCTAAGAGAACACCCTCGGGAAGCAAGCAAAGTGTTTTCTTAGCCGAAAGTGTTTGTTAAGATGGAGTTGAACACCAGACATAATATGAATCAATAAATAAAGCAATATGTATTACTTGTCATGACACACGTGCATCAACATATGAAATGAAAAGAATAAGAGAAAAGCAATCGGCAAGTGTATGTTAATAAACTATAATAATAAAGTAACAGACTAATGTTAATAAACTAACTGTCAAACTAATTTAAGACAGCACCCCTACACATGTTAAAAAATGCAGCAGCAGCTGTAGATTAATTATGAATACCTGTACAGGAGCAATATTCAAGACATGCACAAAATTATTTAACAGAATGGTGAAGCAATTCACCAGAACGGAAAACATCCAATTGCTTAGCGTCTTGTGTCTGATTCAGGTTTTTTTCAGGAGCTCAAACAATTTCCACCTTTTTGTAGCAAGAGAAACAGCGTCTCGTTTCGCTGTTTGTTTACATGCCATTTTGTAGCGATGAGGTGCACTCATAGAAATCAGAATACAAAACGAGGCAATGATATGACGGTGGTTCTGGAAAGATTTAATAAACCAATCAGTGTGCCTCTCGTGATGACAAGTCACATTTGAAAAGATTGAATAAACCCTTTGAATTTATGTTTGAAGATGAAGAGTTATTAGGTTACAAAACAGTACTGTATCAGTTGTGAATGAAAAGGTGTTCTTTTAGGTGGAGCATTTACGATTGGAAAAATCTGTTTCACCACAAGGGTGTTCTCTTAGGAGGTGTTCCTATATGTGGAGACTGCTGTACCTAAAATACTCCACGTATGCTGTTATGAGTCACATTGGTGTAGAATGTTGGCAAGATGTGTTGACTCTGGCACCAATGAGGAGTCTGATTTCAGCAGCAGATGTTGCAGGCAAAGAGGAAAGTGATATCCTTTTTAGAACTGAATTTCAGTCAAAATACATTGGGGGCTGGGTGGCAATCCTTTTATTTATCTGGATTCAAGCAACACATGATCAATGATGTAAAACTCCAAGACATTGCTCTGCATTCATTTTCTAGTTTTTGCAAAGGAACGAATGAATGTAGAGGTTTATCTAATGATTTCATGGATTCATTTAGTGCCTCCATTGATCGCGCTACAGCTCAAAAGACAATTGAATTCTGTTGTAGGTGGGCCCTGATTTAAATATTGCATTGTAGGTGAATGCAGCCTGGTAAAACGGGAGCTGTGGTTTTGACTGTGTGGTTTCAGAGCCAGATCTCGGTGTTGCAGAACCGCATTGAGCAGCTGGAGCAGCTCCTGGAAGAGAACCACCAGATCATCAGCCACATCAAGGACTCGGTGCTGGAGCTGACTGAGAACGGAGGAGGGGTCCCTGGCGCCCAGCTGCCCTTCCGCAACACCAATGGTTCCTGGAACTTCCCCTTCGACGGGCAGCCAACTTTTCTCTCCATCTCTCCCCAGGACTGCCAGTTCGCCCTCGGGAGCCGCCGGCAGAAAACCGACATGCAGGTGAGCGAGAGAGCAGAGGCTGAGGCTGAGGCTGTGCTCTGGGGAAGGTGTGGGCTGCAGCTGATGCAGACACTGTTTTGACCCTTATGGACCGGAATAGAAATAAATAAAAAGCTGTCTGTGTTTCTGAGGCCTGGCAATCAAGCACTCCTTCGTGAACAATGCCAGCGTTTGTTTATTTTATTGTTAGGAAAATAAAATCCCTTAGGTTGCAGCCAGTCTCAGCAGCCAGCACCAACAGATTCCTATGTTTAGAGGTTTTACGTGCTTGAACACAATGTTTAGTGCAGTACATTGTTCATCATTCCTCGTGCTCAGTTAAGAGTCTTTAGCACAGCCCACTGATGGTTTTTTTTCACAATGCAAAACATTGTCTCCGTGTTACTCCCAGATGCTGGATGTGCATTCTATGCTGAACTTCGACAATGTGGACGGCGGTGTTTGGAAACAGGGCTTTGAAATCTTGTATGACGCAAACGAGTGGGATGCTGAGCCGCTGCAGGTGTTTGTGGTGCCGCACTCTCACAATGACCCAGGTGGGTGGCGCTACAAGTTAAGCACACTCAGGAGGATGGGTGACACTAGTTGGGTTAAGCTCTAGCGATGGTAAAAAATCCAGCATGGGTCACAGTTTCCAATCATCTGTTTGCTACATTTTTCCATATCTGAGCCTTTCCTTTAGAGAAAGCAGACAGTAGTCACATCTGTTTATTCCCCCCAGCATAGTTTTAGCTGTGAGGACTCAAGCTGCCATCCTTCTTGAAACCTGCTTATTACATTCTCTCATAATTTAGCCTTTTCTGCACTCTGCAGAAAGCAGAAAATAGTCAGGCTTGTTTATTCCCCAAAGGTACCTTTATCTGTAAGGACACAATCTTCGCTGCTTCTTATCTTGAAACCTGCTCATCACTATGTTATTCGAGGAGATAACCCTGAAGGCAGTGTAATGAGTTTACTTTAATTGTGTATACTTTTCCATTTGGAATGGATTGCTTAAACATCTGCTCTGGACCCAGCCCAGCTTTTACAAAAATACTGCTCTCAATTGCCTTCTAACACAAGCAAAGCTCATGTTGGAGCTGATAGTACTCTGTATACCTGTGTGATACTGAAGAACCACAGAGTGCAGGAACCAATGGAAGAGCCGTTATGAACCACTGCAATCTGATCCAGTCATGCTGGGCTGGGTCCTGAACTCTACCATCTGTATGGAAAAGTATTTTGAGGTGTGCTGTTTTGAAAACCATTGCTTCTCATCACCTTGGGGACCACAAGCAGTCCAGGTTTTTGTTTCAACTGGGTTACAAATTACATACTGTACTTACCATGAATCTTGGAGGTTTGGCGACAAGTAGAAAGCAGCACACAGATTTAAAATAAATATCGAGATCTTGGTTGAAACAAAGACCTGGAGCGCACTCCCCCCCTCCAAACCCAGTGGATGGGAGTTGAGAAGCACTGCTGTCTGCTGTAAACCCACTCAGAGCCCTGCTGTCTGCTGCTTGGTAGGCTGGATCAAGACG
The DNA here is from genome assembly GCF_902713425.1 of Acipenser ruthenus. Classification (NCBI taxonomy): domain Eukaryota; kingdom Metazoa; phylum Chordata; class Actinopteri; order Acipenseriformes; family Acipenseridae; genus Acipenser; species Acipenser ruthenus. The sequence goes on along the minus strand of NC_081212.1, from coordinate 26,126,905 downwards.
TTTGATAAGTATTACTCGGACCAGACTCAGCACATTTTCAACAACATGCTGGTGAAGCTGAAGGAGGACACGCGCCGCAAGTTCATCTGGTCTGAGGTTTCCTTCTTTGCCAAGTGGTGGGAAAGTGTGGATTCACAGAAACGGGACGCCATGAGGAAGTAAGCACTCACCTGGAGAGGTATAGAAGTGTGTAGAGCAAGATGGGATCAGTATACAGATATAGAATGCCTGACAAAGGTAGCACATAAAGTCTAATTATCAGGATACTTTCGGACAGAATAATTATCTTAAAAAATGACGCATTGATACAAGACTTCATGTGGTGGAACAGATAATGGCATAGAACAGGCAATATACAGTGTAACACTCCAATAGGCAGATACACAAAAGTCACTCCCTTCTGCTTGTGCTGAATATCTTCAGGTGTTTTGATGGTTCTGTGTCTTTTGCAGGCTGATTCTGAGTGGTCAGCTAGAGATAGTGACAGGTGGCTGGGTGATGCCCGATGAAGCCAATGTCCACTATTTCGCCATGCTTGACCAGCTCATTGAGGGGCACCAGTGGCTGGAAAAGAATATCGGTAACTATCAAGGGAGTTTCGTTTATTATATTAATAGTATTAAAAATGTTTAGCTGGTAAGACACATTAAAATTATTATTTACATAGGCAGTATGGAACAGGTGATTGTGTACCAGAATATTCTAACAAGAAGCATTTAGAATAAACAGTAGTGCCTGAAAAGGTCTGAATTGTAACTAAAAACATCAAAAATAACAAACCTTCTACGCTTCTGAGTTGGTCTTTCATAACAACTTGTTCTTGTCTAGATTTTTATAAAGCTTTAGAGTATAGTGCTTTAATGCCTTCATCTATAATGTAATGGATGTGTTAAGTGACCCCTCTGTTATGTGCTGTAGGAGTGACCCCACGGTCAGGCTGGGCTGTCGACCCATTTGGACACAGCCCCACCATGGCCTACCTGCTGAAGAAGGCCAACCTGACCAGCATGCTGATCCAGAGAGTGCACTATTCCATCAAGAAGCACTTCTCAGCCACACGCAGCCTGGAGTTCATGTGGAGGCAGGCCTGGGGTAATCTTGCAGCACGAAACACATAGAGCCCATTCCTTAGCTGATTTCAAATGACAATTGGAAACCATCACTTCAGGGAGTCTATACTTTTAGCAGAGACCTACTGAATCTGTTATATAACAAAAATCAACTTGTGGTAGGTGTCCAAGGGTAAATAACTAACCGTTAACTGCAATACAAAAATATAATGAAATAACCATGAAAAACAACATGGGATTATAAATCATGATAAACAAGGACTTGATTATTTTATTACAACTGAAGCCAATTTCAATTTCTGACTGAGTCCATCAACGATGAACCGAACTCCCCTGATATCAATTCCTCTCCCCCTCTCTGATGCTCCAGATACAGACTCCAGTACAGACATGTTCTGCCACATGATGCCGTTCTACAGCTACGACGTGCCCCACACCTGCGGCCCCGACCCCAAGGTCTGCTGCCAGTTCGATTTCAAGAGGTTGCCAGGCGGGAGAGTAAACTGTCCCTGGAAGGTTCCTCCACACGCCATCACTGAGACCAACGTAGCCGAGAGGTGAGGACTGAAGCTGAAGACGCTGGTGTTCTGGAACTCTGTCTGCCCACCTGAAGGCCTCGTTGTCATTTGGACGTGTGGTCCTCAAACTGATAGGAGTGGGGTGTTCTAGAATTCATGATTTCTATGGGAGCTCTTCAGACACGTGACACGTCGGAACATCTGGGCCAGGACCTAGTGAATTGGTAAAGAAAATGATGTCACAGAGCAGAAAGCAAGCTGTAGGTAGAGGATGTGCTGCACATCACTGCAGTGCACATGACACTTTCCAATCTGTGGGTCTCTTGACTGCACTAGAAACCAATTCAGTTTTGAAAACAGCCCTGCAGCCACTTAAACCGTTTGAATGACTAGATTATTATGATTGGTTTGATTTAATCTTCTTGTCTCTCCTCCTAATGGTGCTCTCCCTCCATCTCGACAGAGCAAACCTGCTCCTGGATCAGTATCGGAAGAAATCCAAGCTGTTCCGTAGCAAGGTGGTGCTGGTTCCACTGGGAGATGATTTCCGGTATGATAAATCACAGGAGTGGGACCAACAGTACTTGAACTATCAGAGACTCTTTGATTACATGAACTCCCACCCAGAGATGCATGTGCAGGTGAGAGCTGGTGGTCTGCTGGTCTCATTTCAGAAGGTTCCAGTCTGACATTTTAAAGGCATGCTTCATATATGGTGCTAAGTTGCAGCGTTTTCCAACTATGTTTCTAGTTTTTTGTTTATCTGCTTGTGTAATGTTATTCTCATACGATTTCAACCCTTTCTCCAGTACTGTACTGGTTTATTATAGAATATAATGCATATAATTAATATCTGCCTCTTGGGGTGAATCTCAAAGGCACTATACCCTTTATTGTTCTTTCAGAGTATGTATTTGGGTGTGTGTGTGTACATGAGTGTATAGGAATGTTTGTGGGTCTGTGTGTGAGGTGTGTGAATGACTCCTGGCAGAATCTTTGTTTTAACCCTGAGATTTTCCGGGTTCCATTGCAGGCCCAGTTTGGAACTCTCTCTGACTATTTTGATGCGGTCTACAAGCAGAATGGTGTGGCTCAGGGTTCGAGGCCTCCTGCTTTCCCCGTGCTGAGCGGGGACTTCTTTGTGTACGCGGATCGAGAGGATCACTACTGGAGCGGCTACTTCACCTCCCGGCCCTTCTACAAGAACCTGGACCGCGTGCTGGAGTCCCACCTCAGGCAGGGCTGTCATTCACCACTGTTTCTACCTGCATTCACTTTTGTATATCGCACAGTTCCCTTGGCAGTGTAGTGGAAAAACAAGCTCCCATGTTTTTAATTAGAATGTAAATTCATCAGGTAATCCAAAATAACTTGTGCGTTTTAGAATAGTAATCCTCTGAGTAGTCCTTGGTAGTCTCCTGACCTTATTTAGCTGTTTTGACATTAGAGAGGCACATCATAAATTGTACACATTTTACACTTTGCTTGGACATTTTAGATGCACAGTGGCACCTATTGAGTTTGTAATGCAATTGCAGGTATTTTTTCAAAGGCAGTGATTCTAGTGAAAATGTCCCCCATGCTGAAGTGTTTTTTTCCTCCAGGGGGGCTGAGATCCTGTACAGCCTTGCTGTGGCTCAGTCTCGGCGGGCAGGCATGGAGGGCCGCTACCCAGTGACTGATTACTCTCTGCTCACTGATGCCCGCCGCAATGTGGGGCTCTTCCAGCACCACGACGCCATCACTGGCACTGCCAAGGAGGCCGTTGTCATAGACTACGGGTTCAGGTAGGGGTAGCCTTGTCAGGAAGTGGAGTAAGGAAGTCGAAGTATGTTGCAGCACAGTTTATTTTGCTAGATTATACTGACAGCTCTTTCCTCTCCTCCCTCTCCCCAGGTTGCTGCGCTCCCTTGTATCTCTGAAGATCGTGATCATGAACGCTGCTCACTTCCTTATCCTGAGGAACAAGGACACATATCGATATTACCACACAGAGCCTTTCCTTGAACCGGTATGAAAGTGCCTGTGTACCTGAACTTTAATGTGTTAATTATTATTATTTTTTTTTTTTAAACAAATCCCCTTGATCTGTTTTTACTTCCAGGAATCTGAAATGGGCTGTATGCTTGTACTGTGGTGTGTCTCACAGTGAACAGAGCACTCTGCAACATTTTCTCTTGTATTTGTGTTTCCTCAGGATGAAAGGCGTGCTACACAAGAGTCCTTGCCGGAGCGAGTGCTGATTGAACTGGACTCCACCCCCAGGTATAACTCCTCCTACACCCCCCAGACTCCACCCCCAGGTGTAGCCCAGACTCCACCAACCCCCCCCCCCTCAGACCCAGCCTTGGTTTCTGGTTCATTTTACTTCTCATTGGACAACATAGACAGCAGCTATCAGTAATCTCTTCATTCTTTCATTTTGATACTGTCTGTAATGTCTTTAAAGTGGTGTTTAAAATTCAGTTCGTGCTGCACAGCATGGTGACTAGGTATTTGTATCTGCTGAGAGACATGCCCAGGAATCAGTCTGCTATACTCTTTGTTAATCTCTCTCTCACTCTCACCTCAGGTACTTGGTTGTATTCAACCCGGTTGAGCAGGAGCGGGTTTGCCTAGTCACGGTTCTGGTGAGCTCGGCGCGGGTTCGGGTCCTGACAGAGGATGGGCAGACGATTCCAGTCCAGCTGAGTGCCCAGTGGAGCTCTTCTGCCGAGATGAGCAAAGAGGGGTATCTGGTGGGTAAAGGAAGCTCAGTGGAGTTGCTGCGTTTCAGGGCTGCAAGGGGTTCATTTGAATATTGGGTGTTAGAGAAGTATACCTCTGGGACGATCCAAAACTAGAAAGAAACAACTTTGTTGCAGGAAGGAGTGGTTAAATTGCTTTTTTGGTTAGTTTTTTGTTCCAAAAAGGGTCCTTTTTATCTGATGGCAGGTGCTTTTGTGTACCATGTTAAATATGTTTCTTCTCTCCAAACTGTGAATATCAATAAATATACCTGTAATATTTGTGTGACCTCGTCTCCGTATCTGCCTCTCTTCCCTCCTCTCAGGCCTCTTTCCCAGCCCGACTCCCTGGTCTGGGCCTGGCTGTGTTCCAGCTCTACGACTCATTCGACTCCTCACTGACTCTGTTTTCGGACTCCCTTCTGCGGCTGCACGGTCAGAACCTGGCCCAGAGGCGCCTTGACCCGCTTCCGCTGAGGATCCATGACTCGGACCAGCAGGACTTCTTCATACAGAGCCAGAACCTGCAGCTGTGGTTCTCTGGGACCACGGGCATGCTCGAGGTTAGCCTGGATCTAAATAACTGTCATGTTAGTCAGTTGAAAATCCTCTTGTCTATTGTTATATTTCCAGCTTGATTGGAGTATTTTAATTTTGGGTTATTGGTTAGCAGGTATTTGAAGGATAATAAAGTCTCATCAGGATAATAAAGTCTTGTCATGAGGGGCTCTGACAGTGTGGTTCCTGTCACTGTGTTTCTACCCCCTCAGAGTATAAAGCGCAAGGAGGACCAGCAGGAGCTGAAGCTGAGGATCGAGTTTCTAATCTATGGGACCCGGACCGCCAAGGACAAGAGTGGCGCCTACCTCTTCCTACCTGACGGGCCAGCCAAGGTCGGCATCACCTCCCCTGTGTCACTTGTCAGCCTTTCCATCCATCACGCTGTCTCAGTTCCATCCTGTTTCACTCTTTACCAGCGTGTGGTGTAAATGAATAACTCTTCCCCCTCTCTCATAGCCCTATGCCCCAAAGGAGCCCCCGGTGGTGCGGGTAGTGGAGGGGCCTCTCTTCTCTGAGGTCGTGTGTTACTATCAGCATTTCCAGCATGCCGTCCGCATCCACAACCTTCCAGGTACCCACGCAAAGCATGTTGCAATCTTTGTCACGCTTTCTGTTTTTTCTCCCCCTCTTGGTCTGCCTCTCTACCTCACCTGTGATTCTTTTCTCTCTCTCGTTCTTTCTCAGGAGTGGATGGCCTCTCTCTGGATGTCACTACGACGGTTGATATCCGGGATCAGACTAACAAGGAGCTAGCTATGCGCCTCGTCACAGACATACAGAGTGAGGATGTTCTCTTCACAGATCTCAACGGATTCCAGGTGACAACATGGTCTTTAGCTGCTATAGCACTTATACTTAGCTGGTTTACCACTTGTACTAAGATCTTACTTTGTAAAGAATAAACAATGCATGGAAACCCCTGGAGTAAAAGCCTGTGGTTAAGAGAGGTGAATACCTCTCACCTCACCTCTCCTCTCGTCTAGCGAGAGATTTATGAATGCACCTGTTTTTTTTTTGTGTTTTTTTTCTGAGCAAGTTGTCCTGTATGAGTCTGTGTGTCTTGAGCAGCGCTTACTGATGCCCCTATCCTGAATTTCCCGCTTACTCTACCGTCCTACAGATTCAGCCCAGGAGATATTTCCATAAACTTCCTCTTCAGGCCAACTTCTACCCGATGCCATCCATGGCTTACATCCAGGATGTCCAGCACCGGCTCACTCTGCACACTGCCCAGGCTCTGGGAGTGGCCAGCCTGAAGAGCGGTGAGTCTGCACACTCCCTGCCTGTCACTGCATCCACCCCTCTGCACACTGCACAGGCTCTGGGGATTATAAACCAGGAGAGAAATTAATATGTGTGCTACCTGAGGGTCTGTCTAAATTCTACTTCCTCTGACCCTCGCTTTACCCCAACCACAAACTTTAACAAAGGGCATTTAAGGTATTATTGAAGGTTAAGGCGAGTATTTGAAACTGAATAAATGATAAAAGCCTATCTACCCCGTTCTGTCCCTCTCTGCAGGTGAGCTGGAGGTGATCCTGGACCGACGGCTCATGCAGGATGATAACCGTGGGCTGGGCCAGGGCCTCAAGGACAACAAGAGAACCGCCAACCACTTCAGGATTCTGCTGGAGAAAAGGGCTACTGCCAACAAGGTACCTGGGGTGGGGAGCAAGAAGCTTCCAGGATGTTTTCTAAAGGGACTGTGAGATACTAAACTTAGGAAGTCTGAAATGTTGCTGCCTTGTTACCCCCTCTTTTATTTTAAGTTTGGTTGGATTTAGTTAGAGCTGCCTACATGTTTTGTTTCACCAATAATTCATGACATCACCACTGTAATTGTTGCAGGTATTAACTTAAATAATGAGGTGTGAGACACACAGATTATATTCCGTAGGAGATCTGTGCTAAAGGTTCTGTTGCAAGGAGAGTTTTCTGCATGCTCCTGTGAAATAAGCTTCTGCATGACATGTCGCTCCTCTCTTCCCATGCTCATTAATTACCTTTTTGTTTTCTGTTGCTCCCGTTTTGCCCTTGTTGCTCTCCACTCAGCATGCTGGCTTTCTCTCCAAAATCACATCCATCTTTCACTCTCTCATCTCCTACATCTATGGAGCCAGCACCCAAGAGGTAACCTAGTGTCTGTAGATGCCAGTTTAAGCAAACTGCAAATAGTTCCAGCCTTAGCACCTCTGTGTGTTGGTGTCTTGTGTGTTTGGTGGTAGCTGTGAAAGTGGATGTTTTCACTAGTTTGGTAGGTGGTTCTTAGAGCTAAGGGATCGGGAGGCAGTGTGATTTAGCAGCCAGAACTAAGGAAGTGGAATGCAGTGCAGACTAGTAATTGGAATGGAGCTGGAGAGACTACGCGGCTGTGTGATCGCAGTGGTCACACTGTCATTACACCCTTGTTTTGCCAACAACATAGCTGTCCCTTCAGGAAAGTACCACACTGCTATAGCCCTTGCTACGGCAGACCCTTTTACCAGTGGAGAGTTTACTGCAGGGGAAAGGGTCTCTTGAAATGAGCAGAGTGTGCGGAGCCTGCCAGGGTGACGAGACTGACACTGTTTCAGGTGATTGTCTTCCTCTCCTCCTTTTTTAAGGTGCACGACAGCCAGCCAATCAGCTTCCCGTCGCTGCTCAGTCACATGACCTCCATGTTCCTGAACCACAAAGTCCTGGCCCTGCCGGTGTTGCCGAAGAAGCGCGGCGTGCCACCCCTGCAGACCTTCAGCCCCCTCTCGGGCACCATGCCATGCGACTTCCACCTGCTCAACCTGCGCAGCATTCAGAACAAGGTGTGCTTCAGTCTTGGTCCAGGAGAGGAGCAGTGAGTGGTAGTGGCCATGTGGGGAAGCTCTGATACAGGCTAATGTAAAAACACGGTGGCAGTAGGGAGGGTTCTTGAACACTTGGGAATATTGCTTATTCTAATATCTGAGTAATATTTGCAGGATAAACTGACCCCCTCTCTCGATGCTGCTCTTATTCTCCATCGGAAGGGTTTTGACTGTGGCCTGGAGGCCAGGAACCTGAGCTTCAACTGCAGCACCACACAGGGCAAGGTAGGTCAAGACCACCAAGGATGAAATATATTATTCTATTGTGCAGTGAATGCTGTGATTTTATAAACATCACTATTTAGAGAAACAAATGTATTCTCACAGCACCATTTTTAAATTTAAAATACTGAACGAGGAAGAAAGCACGGGTGTGCTGTACTGGTTTGTTTAGCACAGCATTGATTTTAGTTCTCTCTGCTCAGCTTTCCTTAGCAGGGATGTTCCATGGTCTTGATGTTCACACAGTCCAGCCCATGTCTCTGTCGTTGATGTACGCGGGGACTCCTCTCTCCAACGTCTCCCAGATCCAGCTGGACCCCATGGAGATCTCCTCCTTCCGGCTGCGGCTTGGCTAGAGCTGCCCAGCACCTCTCATCTGAGCCAGATCAGAACCTTCAGGCTTTCTGGATGGATTGCTGTGAAAACCACAAGACTGAAAATGCGTTTTTAAAAATCCTGACCCTCTCTAGTGTATCCTGATTTTTTATTTTCAGGCTGTGCCTGAACAGAATTCCTGACTTAGAACTCTCACTCCATAAGCAGGAGTCTGCCCTTCCTGCCCCATGTCTCCCTGTCCCTGTGGGTGCGTGCTTCAGAGAGGACAAGCTGTAAGGGGCGCAATGCTTCTCTGTGTAGGACAGACACATGGCTGATGAGGTACTGGGGAGCCTTGTTTGAAAACCAGATCCTTCCCTTCAGCAGCTCTGTCCAGACACGGTTATTGTTGTGTTTTTTTTTTTTTTTTTTAAAGAAGGGGTTACTTAAAGATTGAGATCAAAACTCTGTCTTCAGTTAAAGAATTGATGGAGCTCATCCCTAATGCTGGTCTGACTGGGAGCTGAGACAGGGAGAAGTGTACTCAATCCTAGTGTATTCCCTCCTGTGTCTGTCTCTCCTTTCAACTCCAGTCCTGTGGCCTGACGTTCAGCAGTGGGCTTTGTTTAATGCACAACCCCTTTAACCACTGCAATAGACTCTGCGTGAATGTGTTTTATGCTGAAGATTGAGCCTGGCATGGTTCTGTACTGTGATGTAACACTGTCTCTGATTGTACATGGTTTCTACTCTATCCTTCACCCTCACTAATCTTGCTCCACCCTTTTTTTAGAGCCTCCTGTACTCAAACGCTCCGATATATATATATTAGGGATTCTGAGTTTTGGTTTTAACTGATAAAGCACCCCCCCTGTCCTGATACAAAAAATCAACTGTGTATCCAATAAACACTGGAAACGGTTACTCTGTTTACGTTGACTTTCAATGTGAAAAATATAAATAAAAAAAACTTTGTGCAGTTGGGCAATGTCCCTCCTTCCTGATTTGTATCTCGCAATTTTTTTTTTTGGTACTGTTATTTGTTGTAGTTCTTAATTTAAAACAAAACAAAAAAATATGTTTTTAGGTAAAATTGTGTTCAAACAATAAGAGCTTTTCTTGTCTGATTTGTGTAGCTTGTGTGTGTGTTTAAAATAATCTGTTCATTTTGCAGACAGAACTGTAATTGTCAATCAACACAGAATCATTACATTTTAAGACTACCTCAAAAGCTTCGACTCAGCAGAGCATTTACATATAAATCCAGTTGTTAATTTTACTCTTCCGTTGTGATGTTCCTACAGACTTGTGAAAAGGCTTTGGAGTGCGTGCTGACCATGACACTAACTCTGCACTAGCCGTAGACGCAAGGTAAAAAAAGCATGCCTTTGCAGTTTTGAATGGAAGTAATTTAAAACAACCCAACACCTTGATTTAAGTTCTTTGAAAATCATAATAAAACACTAAACAGGGGTTTGTTTGTTTTATTAAAAACTGCCTAAACCAATTTCAATCAATAAGATATGTACACCTTTTTTCAGAAATTAACATCTCAATATAAAAACCAACTATTTGCAAAAAGCAGTTTCAGTTTGGTTTAAAGTGATAAAGTACTGGGATGGTGGAGTCTGTTAAACCTCTTCCTGAATGTGTGCTACCAGAGAAATATTAAGAGTATCAAGCTGCAGACGAGCGTCAAAAAAACAAGTATTTTTTTTTTTTCAAATGCACAAGACATTTGACAATTTCTGCATTTCTGTAGCTGACAGGGCTGTGACCAACGTGACATTGTGCACCTCTAGGTGATTGTGTAGCCTTGGAGCGACACCTGTTCCTGTACATCATAAACGAGTCGTCTTTATTATACTCAAAGGGATCATCTGTGCCTCTTATAAATGCTGCTCAGCTCCTTGTGGATCACGCTGAATGGGGGACGTTTCTTGTAATCGTATTCCCAGCATCGACACATGAGACTGTAGATCCCGGGCGGGCAGCCGTCGGGAGATGGCATCCGATACCCTGAGAAGGGAGAGCTGCTGTTAACTATGCAGTGTTTACACTATGCAGTGGGTTCAGGCAGGTGTGGTGGGAAGCAGTGGTTTAAGTGACTACAGTAAGCGAGTGCTGCTCGTCTGCAGTGTAGAAGTTAAAGGGTTTGAGTAACACCGGTTAGAGGGCTGGGCTGTAGTGTGAAAGGTAGTGGGTTTGAGGAGCTCACAGAGTGCTAGGCTGCATTATGACAAGGTGAATTCGAGTAGCTCAGGGGTAAGAGTGCTGGGCTGCAGTGTACTTTAACACATGAAGAATGTTACCCTGCTCGATTTCCTCCCGTGTCGTCTGATTGGTCATAGTGGCGTAGGGCGTGGTGCCTCGTGAGAAGGTCTCCCAGAGCAGGATCCCGAAGCTCCAGATATCACTCTCCGTGGTGTAGCGCCCTGGAACACAGGCAGAGGGCAGCAGTGGAGAGAGAATTAACCCTTCTAAAAAAACATAATTGTGTGTCCAGAACCCAAAAGGAAAAATAAATAAAATCACGCAAAACCATCAGTCTGCAAAGCTGAATTTAAGACCTCTTGTTTGTGATTCTGGTGCCTGGAAAGAGAAAGGAGGGGTGCGAAGCAGAGCGTGGCAAGACAGATTTTTTAACAGCTTGGCATGCTATCCCGTACCATAGTTGAGGGCCTCGGGTGCGGTCCATTTGACAGGGATTTGCTTCATCCCCCCAGTGGCAGAGTAGACCCCGTCCTCCTCCTCGCGGGACATCCCGAAATCGCTGATCTTCACAACGTTACTCTCTGTCACCAGGCAGTTCCGTGCAGCCAGGTCCCTGGGGGGTGGGATGGGATGAAGGCACCTGAATAACACTGCTAGAGAACTCCTTTCCTCCCCAATACAAGACTAACAATACGATCCAATGCACATATACCAGTATGTGGTGGAATTGATACAGAGGTCTTGTTGAATAAGAATGTGTTTCAGTGCACTCTCCTAACACACACTACTGCTCGAGGTCCTTGCCTATTCCTATCGTCTCTCCTCACCGATGGATACACTTCTTGCTCTCCAGGTACTCCATGCCAGCGGCTGCGTGCTCCGCCATCTTGATCAGCTCCTTCACCTTCAGACGCTGCCCCTCGTTCCGCAGGTACGTCAGGAAGTCCCCTCCTGCACGGGACAGGCAGTGTGAGTTAGTATGTGAAGTTCACCCTGGCTAACAGATTGGGGGCAGATTCCAGTCCTGAGCGAGTCGAGCTTAAAGGGTACATAAGGACCTTTTTGTTTTATTGTTATCAGAACTACATTTCCCATCATCCTACTGCTCACATATGTAACTGAGATGGGTTTACCAGTGAGCAGGAGGATGATGGAAAATGTAGTTCTGAGAGGTCCATGCGGGTACACGTGAAGCCATCTTGAGGCAGGGAATGCAATTTAAAAGATTAAAAATGGTCAAAATGTAAAAAAAAAAAAGAAATAAAAAAATACACCTTACGTAAACAGTTGTAGCAACACATGGGAACATGTAACACAACAAAATCAAAGGGTCCTTATGCACCCTTTAAGAATCCAGACACTAGAATTGCATGGAGTTCCATACAGGCCTTTTCAGACCGCTGTACTCTCACCCTGCACCAGCTCCATGACGATGTAGATAGGCTGTCTCTGTGTGCACACGCCAATCAGCTTCACAATGTTGGGGTGGTCGTACTGCTTCAGGATCCTGCAACAGAAAGTGGGGCACGTCACTGCAAGATTTTTACAACCCCAGGTAATCCTCAAAAAAAATGTGCTGGTATTGTACAGAAAGCAGTGACTCTGGGGTTCTGAGGGCTGACCTGGCCTCCATGAGGAATTTGTTCTTGAGGTCTGGAGCCAGGCTCTCGCGGCACGTCTTCACAGCGACAGGGATGTTTTCAGACCGCAGCCGGCCACTGTACACCTCCCCAAAATTTCCCTGAGAGTGAGACAGACCGGCAAAACCCAAAACACAGTCACGTTTCGACATTTTCAAAACTGCTTTCCTTAAAATACTATGCTGTTGTTTTTATTGTTTACCAAAATGTGATTGGCGTTTTTAGTTCCAGTGCTTTACCACCAAAAATGTACTTAACACTGGTGAGAACAGTGGGAAATACATCCAGCCCTGCATGTGGGCACAGCCACAAAGAACTCCTGTCTGGTCTGTTTAGGCTTTGAATGGCAGCTGTGCAGAAGCCTGGGAGTGTTGATACTGGAGTACCTGTAACCTTACTGTAACTGTGTCATGTAACCTGCATGTACATACCCTGCCAATGTGCTCTCCGAGAATGACATCATCGTGTTCTAGAACCCACTTGTCCTGCGTAGACAGACAGACACAGCATTATTTGGTTGGCTATTACAAGAGAGCAGCCTTGTTCTGTAATAGACTGCATTTACAGCAAGGGTCTTTAAAAAGCTGTATTTCTATCAGGAGCAGTCTGCTCTTGGTATTTCTCCCCTTTCTCGTTTTCCATTGCCATGGTTTGGGTCCAGGAAGCCTGCAATGCTTTTTACACCTCTGAAATACAACCATGTAGAATCGGTGCATTTAAAAGAGACTGTATTCTTAACAATACTGTAGAATACTTAATGAGCAAGAACATTGATAGAAAAAAAAAAAATCTGAATTATGAAACACAAGTTACTAAAGGTTTCTCAGTTGTTTTACCTCTAAAAATAAAAATTAAAAATACCTTTGTCTTTGATCCTGTCAGATGAATGATTGAAATAAGCGCGGTGTAATTATTCTGAGCAAGAACATGTTCTGTAAATCTTCAACACAACAAACTGCAATTATCATTAGCGCTCAATGTGTCGTTGTCTCAAGTCAAAAGCAGACGCTGAATCAGACTGATTAAAAACAATTAGAACAAACCCAACCTAAGCCTTGCTTGAAACAGTAACAGCGCATACCTGTAAGCAGGGGAGAGCTGGTGTATTATGGGTAGTTTCTGGAACAATAGCTAGCACGGATTCTTTTTTTTTATTATTATTTGGGGGCTTTCAAGAGCAAATTTGAAAGCTTTCTTCTTTTCCTATTTTACCAGCACCCAGAAAGTGTCAATGAAAGCACTTTTGTTTATTTGAATGGTGAATGTAGAACGTGTGTTTCAATGATGTCTTGTGAATTGTATGGATTATTTACACACTCTCCTGCGTGATGGAGTGAAGGAAAGCCCAGTGCAGCGTGGGCAGGATTACCCTGGGGATCGCTCTCTTCAGGACAACGTCAGACTTCTTCGTCACGTTCAGCTGGTTGTTGAGTAGATGATTGAGGAGCAGGGGGATTGTGGGATATCCTTCTCCATCCAGACGATACATATTCTACAGACAGACAGGGAGCATGAGGGAGTTCTATAGGCTCATCAGAACAACATATATGTGGTAAAAGACTCCACTCTCCAGCACTGTCACGCTGAACTTCAATAAACACCAAGACACCCCATTCTCAGCTTTCCTGCACGGTCTCTACACCTTAATAATGGTAAATCTCCTGTACTACTGACATGCAACATCATGGGCACTAAAATACTCTACTCTCACCCTGGCTAATCCTCACCCCCAGGCCCAGGTGAGAAATTGCCTAGGCTAATCCTCACCTGGTCTGGTCAATTCTCACCCCCAGGTCTGTGAAAGTTTCTTTTGCAATCTTGTGGCTTCTCAATTTTGCATTCCTATGAGCCAGCGTACCTCTAAATGTGCAGGCAAGCGTGCTCACAGGAAACAAGACAAGCTGAATTATTCATTTAAACCATCAGGCTGCATAGTTAAGATATAAAATCCATTTAGATTCACATTGTGATATTCTTTCGATAGCACAAAGACTCAATGCCGTGACAGATGTCTGATTAGCATCTTGGAAATGTCTTGCTATGGGAGAATTGGGGTCACATCTTCGGATCGCACTTTTGTGTTCACTGACGCATCTCCGAAGTTGACGAATAGTTTTACCTATATATTGTAATTTGCAAGGACATGAGATAAGATACATAACATTATTCATAGAGCAAGTAATACATTGTTTAATCTTATACTGCTTTTCAGTAACAGAGTTCATGAAGGTATCGGTTTAATGGTATTTTTGCAAGGGAAAAAAGCCAGGAGCACCATCCAGTCTTGCATTTGACAGACTGCCCAAAATGTCAGTTTATCAGCCAAGCTGATTATTGGTTGTTAGTTGCATTGAAAATTAAATGATATCCTGTGGTTACTTAGTAAAGCCCGGCCATGCAGCACTTGGCAGGCTGACAATAAGCGGGTTTGTGAGATGAACCTATGGTGCATGGCGAGTGGTTTTTATATATACATCCTACTGCTGATTAGCCTAGATTAGTTCTTGTATAAGGGAAACGATTATCCTCTTGTGCTCTGTACAAAATACTGGGGTGTTCACTCACTCTGGGTGAGAATTGGGCTGGGGTGAGGATAAGCCTGCAAAACCAGCACTCACCCTACACCTTAATAACCAATAAAACAACACATTATCAGCTCTCCTGCACCTTAATAATGCACACTAACACACTCCACTCTCAGTCCATCACCGTCATCCTGCACCTTAAGAGCGAGCGCTAAAACCCCATTTCCAGCAGCACCACTGCGCTCGTGCCCCAGTGTGCTGCACTCACATCGACGCTCTGGATGATGAAGTGGCGGCACTGCCCGCCCCAGTGCACTGACAGCACGTACTCCTGCTTGCCCTGGCTCTCCCGCACCAGGTAGTCCCCGTTGTTAATCAGCAGCTCCTGCACCTCGAGCCTGGGGATCGCGCCGTGGTACCAGGCCTGCTGGGACAGGGGCTTCTGGACCTCTGGGATCGTTGGCAGGGGAGGGGGCACCTGAGAGAGAGAGGGGCTTTTAGTGAAGGGGGTGGAAAAAGGCTTGGGGTTTATTCTATTCCCAGAGTGTGCATTTAATCTGTTGTTGATTATGTTCACACAGTACCTCTCTGTACTGTCTGTCCTGTCCGGTTCTGTTCTGTTCTACACTTCTTTTAACATGACATGGTGAACCACAACATTTCATTTACCAAAACACAAAGAAATAAAGTGAACTGCAGAGGAGCAGATTTAATCTCAAGAGGTTTGAGATCAGGCTTGGAAAGGCTCTAATGTGCAGCTCGAAGCGTTCACTCACCGAGTATTTGAGTTTGAAAATGCCAGTGATGTGACTCTTGATTGACTCCAGGCTGAGAACCTTACTGCTGTCCTTGTCTCGCTCCTGAAACACAACCACCAATCAGCAGCATTCAAAGTGGATGTGAACCATGCCAGGTTAGGGACGCGAGCGGGATTTATGGAACACACACTGCATGTATGTTTGTGTATGTTTTACATCTTTCTCCTTTCTTACTTCAAGCCTTTCATACATGGAATATTGAAAATACCCCAAAAAGAAGTTGTGGACTATTTAATTGGAAAAAAGTGCTGTATATGGGGAAAAAATGGCATCCTCATATGAGGTCATGATGCATTTGCGTCTTGCACACGTCCTCATGTAAAGACTAGAAGAGTTTTTGGCATGCGTCCCCATGTGAGGTCGCTGTGCAGGGAAGTGTTAAAGCTGCATTGTTGAATGCACAGCCATGCTGTGGCCGGCAGGGCTCGACTCACCATGGAGCAGTTAGACACCCGGTCGTCCTCCAGCTCCAGTGCGGGGGGTGGGTCTCCATCTCCCAGCTGGTGCAGCCTCTCTGCCAGCATGTCTCGTTGCGCCTCCAGCTTCACTCGCGTCCCCATGATAACCATCGCCTGCTGCCGGCTGTCCTCCAGGGCATTGCGCTTGCTGAACTGGTACACCCTGGAGGGGGGGGGGGGGGGGGGGGGTAGGGCATTCACGACACAATCCACACCCTGCAGGGGTTCAGCTGTTTCCAGCTTTGCACTGTCCTGGTTCTGCTTCCACCTGTGCTTTCCTGAAGGTTTGGAAGCTCTATGCAATAAATCATCAAGTGACTATTTGAAGCAACATAATTATGTCTATAGTAGGAGCTCAATAGGAGTTATAATGGTATTGAAATCTAGCTAAAACACAGCATCATCACTTTCTACACCGCAGCATCCCCTGGGGTGGTCCAAGTAATGACCAGGCTCAACCTAGCGTAGCTCCTGAGAGCTGACAAGATCAGGACTTGGACCCAGCCCTGATGCTGCTCATTGTAGAATGCTACAGTACTCTTCCTATGGGCCCCCCCGCTCCTCACCGCTGCCCGAAGTTGGCGTTCTTCTCCTCGCTCTGCAGCTCCAGCTCCAGCTGGCTGATGGTGGCCTGTTGGGAGCTCAGTGAGGTGGTGAGGGACAGGACCTCCTCCTCCAGCATGGTCACCCTGAAACCAGAGCAGAGACAGGGTGAGTGCATCAGCCTCCTTCACTGCAGTCATTCAGGGGGCTGGGGGTGGGGCGGACAGGGGGGTTTGTGTGATATTTTTCATGAACTTTAACAACTCAAGCCTTTGTCAATCATTAGACATGACCGTGTTTGGAACATCCACTTGAGAAAAGTCTTGGATGCTGGGCATGGGGATGGGGATAGGGGTAGCAGTTGAATAGAGGAGCAGGACTCACTTGTGTTGCATTCCCTCCAGTGTGAGATCGTTCAGCTGCAGCTCTCCCGCCTGCAGCGCGTCTGTATCCTCCAGCAGACTTGTGTCGAAGGTCACGGTTGGCGGTATGTCCCCCACGGACCTGCAGACAGACAGACAGACAGACAGACAGAGACACAGCCCTGATCACTGCCTGGATTTCGGACTCAGGGCTCAGGTGAGCAGAGGCAGCGCTCAGTCCTGAAGGGCCGAGGAGCCCCCTGGTCGTACCTGTTCTGCTGGATGAAGCTCTCGTACTCCCGCTGGGGCTCGATGGCTTTGACGGCGTGGACAATCTCCTGGTGAACCAGCAGCACCTCCTCCTGGACCAGGCTGGTCAAGTCATGGTACTCCTGCAGGATGCCCTTCCTTGGAGTAGAAGGGCACAGGTCAGGTCAGACATTGGGGTGCTGGGAGTCTATCCCGGTCAATCAGAACTTGAGGTGTTTGTTTAAGATATAAAATGACAAGTGCTCCCTCTTGAACCGCTGCGCAACATCAAAAGGGACCCTCCTGAAGCAACCTAGTGGATGCAATGAACAGCTGTTGTGAAGACGGAGGGGTACTCACAGCATCAGGATCATCTCCTCTTGCAGACTCTGCAGGGCGTCGAGCAGCGCGGGCTGGGACTGGCTGTAGTGGTATTTGTGATGCACCTCCGCCCCCCTCACTGACAGCACGTACTCATTGTGAATCTCATGCAGCTTACAGGTCAGCTTCACGTAGCGCTCCCTCGCCTTCTCGCGGTCCTTGTCTGCAGGACAGAGCCACACACACGTACTGTGACTGTACTGGCAAAGCTGACCCCCATGAGACCCCTTTCTTCAACAGCAATTCCAGTCCTGTGCACTAAGCTAAAACACCTTTGGCCTCCAGTTCCAAAATCGCATTACAGCTATACGAGAATAAATAAAACGCACGTTTTTAAAGCTAAAACAACTAGAGAATATCATTCTCATAACACTCAGCTCTCTAAGAATGAATGCACACTTTCCAACCTCTCCCTCTGCCCTGCATCACGACTCCCTGGCTCCCCGATCCATACCCTTGCTGGCCTCCTGGTACTTCTTCTTGGCCTGGGCCGTGTCCCGCGACAGCTGGCGGTACTGAGACTTCAGCTTCTCCAGCTCCGTCTGCGTCACCTGAGGACAGAACCGCCAACATGAGACTAGAACCAGTGCACTGGGGGGCAGCGTGGTCTGGTGTTTAGAGCTGAGGGACTGGGAGGCAGCGTGGCTCTGGTGTTTAGAGCTGAGGGACTGGGAGGCAGTGTGGTCTGGTGTTTAGAGCTGAGGGACTGGGAGGCAGCATATGTCCAGTGTGATACCACTGACAAATAGCATATGCAAATGTTAGCGCTACCATTCTACCACTGGCACTGAGTCCAGCACAAAGGCATTGTCATTACAGTGCCGCTGCATTGCCACTGAAGATGTTTGAGTAAGGCATGTAACCCTGTAGTTCTGTCATTCATGATAGGTGTTTCAAAGTGCTTGGGAAGCTGGGTGTACACAAGGTGTTTATCATTTTAATCTTTGCATTATGGACAGTACAAAAGACTGCAGTATATGGTACATTTTACACTGCCCTAACCTTGGCCCAATGAGAATGTCAGCTTTAAACAAACAAGATTAAATAAGAGAACTGCAAAACATAACCGACAGTTTTAAAACGTCCTCTTTTACAATGTTGGGAGAAGGACTAAAAACTCCCCCTAGTAAATCTTTGAAGTTGAAGGTCTCCCCCATTTCCCTATCCCCAAAGGGTGGGGAAAAGAAAACAAATCAATAAAAAATTATTGGTTCACAAAAAAAAAAAGAAGTTGAACCTGAAATCGCTGCCTGTAAAGCAGCTGCACACGGCTGCGTTATAGCTCTGATAACCGAGATGCTGTGTGTGTGTGTGTGTGTGTGTGTATAAATATCACCAACAAAGCGATGCACTCAGCTGGGTTTTGTATGGTCCCTTATTCAGAGGTCTGCATTTGCATGGTCAGACATTTATGCTGTAAATGTCTGCTTTTAAATCGAGTGAGCAAA